>NW_027423682.1:202066-237066 GCF_048934315.1 Petromyzon marinus | reverse complement strand
ACTGTGTCTCTGTGTCTCTGTCTCACCGTGTCTCTGTGTCTCTGTGTGTCTCTGTGTCTCACTGTGTCTCTGTGTGTCCCGCCGTGTCTCTGTGTCTCTGTGTCTCACTGTGTGTCTCTGTGTCTCTGTGTCTCCCCGTGTCTCTGTGTGTCTCTGTGTCTCACTGTGTGTCTCACTGTGTGTCTCACTGTGTCTCTGTGTGTCTCTGTGTCTCACCGTGTCTCTGTGTCTCTCTGTGTCTCTGTCTCACTGTGTGTCTCTGTGTGTCTCACTGTGTCTCTGTGTCACTGTGTGTCTCTGTCTCTGTAGCTCTACCTTGGCGTGGTTCTCTCCGCCGTTGTGATGATCACCGTGTCTCTGTGTGTCTCTGTGTCTCTGTGTCTCACCGTGTCTCTGTGTGTCTCTGTGTCTCACCGTGTCTCACTGTGTCTCTGTGTCTCTGTGTGTCTCACTGTGTCTCTTTGTGTCTCACTGTCTCACTGTGTCTCTGTGTCTCTGTGTCTCACAGTGTCTCTGTGTCTCTGTGTGTCTCACCGTGTCTCACTGTGTCTCTGTGTCTCTGTGTGTCTCACTGTGTCTCTGTGTGTCTCACTGTCTCACCGTGTCTCTGTGTCTCTGTGTGTCTCACCGTGTCTCACTGTGTCGCTGTGTCTCTGTGTGTCTGTGTCTCTCTCTGTGTGTCTCTGTGTGTCTCACTGTGTCTCTGTGTCACTGTGTGTCTCTGTCTCTGTAGCTCTACCTTGGCGTGGTTCTCTCCGCCGTTGTAATCATCACCGTGTCTCTGTGTGTCTCTGTGTCTCACTGTGTCTCACTGTGTCTCTGTGTGTCTCTGTGTGTCTCTGTGTGTCTCTGTGTCTCACTGTGTCTCACTGTGTCTCTGTGTGTCTCTGTGTGTCTCTGTGTGTCTCTGTGTCTCACCGTGTCTCACCGTGTCTCTGTGTGTCTCTGTGTCTCTGTGTGTCTCTGTGTCTCACTGTGTGTCTCACTGTGTGTCTCACTGTCTCACTGTGTCTCACTGTGTCTCACCGTGTCTCTGTGTGTCTCACCGTGTCTCTGTGTGTCTCTGTGTCTCACCGTCTCTCTGTGTGTCTCACTGTGTGTCTCTGTGTCTCTGTCTCACTGTGTCTCACTGTGTCTCACTGTGTCTCTGTGTCACTGTGTGTCTCTGTCTCTGTAGCTCTACCTGGGCGTGGTTCTCTCCGCCGTTGTAATCATCACTGTGTCTCACTGTGTCTCACTGTGTGTCTCTGTGTGTCTCTCTGTGTGTCTCTGTGTCTCTGTGTGTCTCTCTGTGTGTCTCACTGTGTGTCTCACTGTCTCACTGTGTCTCTGTGTCTCTGTGTCTCTGCAGCTCTACCTAGGTGTCGTTCTCTCCGCCGTTGTGATCATCACCGTGTCTCTGTGTGTCTCACTGTCTCACTGTGTCTCTGTGTCTCACTGTGTGTCTCACTGTCTCACTGTGTCTCTGTGTCTCACTGTGTGTCTCTGTGTCTCTGTGTCTCTGTAGCTCTACCTTGGTGTCGTTCTCTCCGCCGTTGTTATCATCACCGTGTCTCTGTGTCTCTCTGTGTCTCTGTGTGTCTCACTGTGTGTCTCACTGTGTGTCTCACCGTGTCTCTGTGTGTCTCACTGTCTCACTGTGTGTCTCTCTGTGTGTCTCTGTGTGTCTCTGTGTCTCTGTGTCTCTGCAGCTCTACCTTGGTGTCGTTCTCTCCGCCGTTGTTATCATCACCGTGTCTCTCTGTGTCTCACTGTGTGTCTCACTGTCTCACTGTGTCTCTGTGTGTCTCACTGTGTGTCTCTGTCTCTCTGTGTGTCTCTGTCTCTCTGTGTGTCTCTGCAGCTCTACCTTGGTGTCGTTCTCTCTGCCGTTGTGATCATCACCGGCTGCTTCTCCTACTACCAAGAGGCTAAGAGCTCGCGTATCATGGACTCCTTCAAGAACATGGTTCCTCAGGTGAGCTAGTCACTCACCTAGTCACTTACCTAGTCACTTAGCTAGTCACTCAGTCACTCAGTCACTCAGTCATCATGGACTCCTTCAAGAACATGGTTCCTCAGGTGAGCTAGTCACTCACCTAGTCACTTACCTAGTCACTTAGCTAGTCACTCAGTCACTCAGTCACTCAGTCATCATGGACTCCTTCAAGAACATGGTTCCTCAGGTGAGCTAGTCACTCAGTTAGTCACTTACTTAGTCACTCACCTAGTCACTCAGTCACTCAGTCACTCAGTCACTCAGCTAGTCACTCAGCTAGTCACTCAGTCATCATGGACTCCTTCAAGAACATGGTTCCTCAGGTGAGCTAGTCACTCACCTAGTCACTTACTTAGTCACTCACCTAGTCACTCAGTCACTCAGTCACTCAGTCACTCAGCTAGTCACTCAGCTAGTCACTCAGTCATCATGGACTCCTTCAAGAACATGGTTCCTCAGGTGAGCTAGTCACTCACCTAGTCACTCAGTCACTCAGTCACTCAGCTAGTCAGTCACTCAGTCAGTCAGTCACTCAGTCACTCAGTCACTCAGCTAGTCACTCAGTCACTCAGTCATCATGGACTCCTTCAAGAACATGGTTCCTCAGGTGAGCTAGTCACTCAGTTAGTCACTCACCTAGTCACTCAGCTAGTCACTCACCTAGTCACTCAGCTAGTCACTCAGTCACTCAGTCATCATGGACTCCTTCAAGAACATGGTTCCTCAGGTGAGCTAGTCACTCAGTTAGTCACTCACCTAGTCACTCAGCTAGTCACTCAGTCACTCAGCTAGTCACTCAGTCACTCAGTCATCATGGACTCCTTCAAGAACATGGTTCCTCAGGTGAGCTAGTCACTCAGTCACTTACCTAGTCACTCAGTTAGTCACTCAGTCACTCAGTCACTCAGTCATCATGGACTCCTTCAAGAACATGGTTCCTCAGGTGAGCTAGTCACTCACCTAGTCACTTACTTAGTCACTCACCTAGTCACTCAGTCACTCAGTCACTCAGTCACTCAGCTAGTCACTCAGCTAGTCACTCAGTCACTCAGTTACTCAGTCATCATGGACTCCTTCAAGAACATGGTTCCTCAGGTGAGCTAGTCACTCACCTAGTCACTTACCTAGTCACTTAGCTAGTCACTCAGTCACTCAGTCACTCAGTCATCATGGACTCCTTCAAGAACATGGTTCCTCAGGTGAGCTAGTCACTCAGTTAGTCACTTACTTAGTCACTCACCTAGTCACTCAGTCACTCAGTCACTCAGTCACTCAGCTAGTCACTCAGCTAGTCACTCAGTCATCATGGACTCCTTCAAGAACATGGTTCCTCAGGTGAGCTAGTCACTCACCTAGTCACTTACTTAGTCACTCACCTAGTCACTCAGTCACTCAGTCACTCAGTCACTCAGCTAGTCACTCAGCTAGTCACTCAGTCATCATGGACTCCTTCAAGAACATGGTTCCTCAGGTGAGCTAGTCACTCACCTAGTCACTCAGTCACTCAGTCACTCAGCTAGTCAGTCACTCAGTCAGTCAGTCACTCAGTCACTCAGTCACTCAGCTAGTCACTCAGTCACTCAGTCATCATGGACTCCTTCAAGAACATGGTTCCTCAGGTGAGCTAGTCACTCAGTTAGTCACTCACCTAGTCACTCAGCTAGTCACTCACCTAGTCACTCAGCTAGTCACTCAGTCACTCAGTCATCATGGACTCCTTCAAGAACATGGTTCCTCAGGTGAGCTAGTCACTCAGTTAGTCACTCACCTAGTCACTCAGCTAGTCACTCAGTCACTCAGCTAGTCACTCAGTCACTCAGTCATCATGGACTCCTTCAAGAACATGGTTCCTCAGGTGAGCTAGTCACTCAGTCACTTACCTAGTCACTCAGTTAGTCACTCAGTCACTCAGTCACTCAGTCATCATGGACTCCTTCAAGAACATGGTTCCTCAGGTGAGCTAGTCACTCACCTAGTCACTTACTTAGTCACTCACCTAGTCACTCAGTCACTCAGTCACTCAGTCACTCAGCTAGTCACTCAGCTAGTCACTCAGTCACTCAGTTACTCAGTCATCATGGACTCCTTCAAGAACATGGTTCCTCAGGTGAGCTAGTCACTTACATAGTCACTTACTTAGTCACTCACCTAGTCACTCAGTCACTCAGTCACTCAGTCACTCAGCTAGTCACTCAGCTAGTCACTCAGTCACTCAGTCACTCAGCCATCATGAACTCATTCAAGAACATGGTTCCTCAGGTGAGCTAGTCACTCAGTTAGTCACTTACCTAGTCACTTAGCTAGTCACTCAGTCACTCAGTCACTCAGTCACTCAGCTAGTCACTCAGCTAGTCACTCAGTCATCATGGACTCCTTCAAGAACATGGTTCCTCAGGTGAGCTAGTCACTCAGTTAGTCACTCACCTAGTCACTCAGCTAGTCACTCAGTCACTCAGTCACTCAGTCACTCAGTCACTCAGCTAGTCACTCAGTCACTCAGTCACTCAGTCACTCAGCTAGTCACTCAGTCATCATGGACTCCTTCAAGAACATGGTTCCTCAGGTGAGCTAGTCGCTCAGCTAGTCACTCAGTTAGTCACTCAGTTAGTCACTCAGTCACTCAGCTAGTCACTCAGTCATCATGGACTCCTTCAAGAACATGGTTCCTCAGGTGAGCTAGTCACTCAGTTAGTCACTCAGCTAGTCACTCAGTCATCATGGACTCCTTCAAGAACATGGTTCCTCAGGTGAGCTAGTCACTCAGTTAGTCACTCAGCTAGTCACTCAGTCACTCAGCTAGTTACTCAGTCATCATGGACTCCTTCAAGAACATGGTTCCTCAGGTGAGCTAGTCACTCAGTTAGTCACTCAGCTAGTCACTCAGTCACTCAGCTAGTCACTCAGTCATCATGGACTCCTTCAAGAACATGGTTCCTCAGGTGAGCTAGTCACTCAGTTAGTCACTCACCTAGTCACTCAGTTAGTCACTCAGTCACTCAGTCACTCAGTCACTCAGCTAGTCACTCAGTCACTCAGTCATCATGGACTCCTTCAAGAACATGGTTCCTCAGGTGAGCTAGTCACTCAGTTAGTCACTTAGCTAGTCACTCAGTCACTCAGTCATCATGGACTCCTTCAAGAACATGGTTCCTCAGGTGAGCTAGTCGCTCAGCTAGTCACTCAGTTAGTCACTTAGTTAGTCACTCAGTCACTCAGTCACTCAGTCACTCAGCTAGTCACTCAGTGACTCAGCTAGTCACTCAGTCACTCAGTCATCATGGACTCCTTCAAGAACATGGTTCCTCAGGTGAGCTAGTCACTCACCTAGTCACTTACCTAGTCACTTAGCTAGTCACTCAGTGACTCAGCTAGTCACTCAGTCACTCAGTCACTCAGCTAGTCACTCAGTCACTCAGTCACTCAGCTAGTCACTCAGTCATCATGGACTCCTTCAAGAACATGGTTCCTCAGGTGAGCTAGTCACTTACATAGTCACTTACTTAGTCACTCAGTCACCCAGCTAGTCACTCAGTCACTCAGTCACTCAGCTAGTCACTCAGTCACTCAGCTAGTCACTCAGTCACTCAGTCATCATGGACTCCTTCAAGAACATGGTTCCTCAGGTGAGCTAGTCACTCAGTTAGTCACTCACCTAGTCACTTAGCTAGTCACTCAGTGACTCAGCTAGTCACTCAGTCACTCAGTCACTCAGTCATCATGGACTCCTTCAAGAACATGGTTCCTCAGGTGAGCTAGTCACTCAGTCACTTACCTAGTCACTCACCTAGTCACTCAGTCACTCAGTCACTCAGTCATCATGGACTCCTTCAAGAACATGGTTCCTCAGGTGAGCTAGTCACTCAGTTAGTCACTCACCTAGTCACTCAGCTAGTCACTCAGTCACTCAGTCACTCAGCTAGTCACTCAGTCATCATGGACTCCTTCAAGAACATGGTTCCTCAGGTGAGCTAGTCACTCAGTTAGTCACTCACCTAGTCACTCAGCTAGTCACTCAGTCACTCAGCTAGTCACTCAGTCACTCAGTCATCATGGACTCCTTCAAGAACATGGTTCCTCAGGTGAGCTAGTCACTCACCTAGTCACTTACCTAGTCACTTAGCTAGTCACTCAGTCACTCAGCTAGTCACTCAGTCACTCAGCTAGTCACTCAGTCATCATGGACTCCTTCAAGAACATGGTTCCTCAGGTGAGCTAGTCGCTCAGCTAGTCACTCAGTTAGTCACTCAGCTAGTCACTCAGTCACTCAGTCACTCAGCTAGTTACTCAGTCACTCAACTAGTCACTCAGTCATCATGGACTCCTTCAAGAACATGGTTCCTCAGGTGAGCTAGTCACTCACCTAGTCACTTACCTAGTCACTTAGCTAGTCACTCAGTGACTCAGCTAGTCACTCAGTCACTCAGTCATCATGGACTCCTTCAAGAACATGGTTCCTCAGGTGAGCTAGTCACTCAGTCACTTACCTAGTCACTCAGTCACTCAGTCACTCAGTCATCATGGACTCCTTCAAGAACATGGTTCCTCAGGTGAGCTAGTCACTCAGTTAGTCACTCACCTAGTCACTCAGCTAGTCACTCAGTCACTCAGCTAGTCACTCAGTCATCATGGACTCCTTCAAGAACATGGTTCCTCAGGTGAGCTAGTCACTCAGTTAGTCACTCACCTAGTCACTCAGCTAGTCACTCAGTCACTCAGTCACTCAGCTAGTCACTCAGTCATCATGGACTCCTTCAAGAACATGGTTCCTCAGGTGAGCTAGTCACTCAGTTAGTCACTCACCTAGTCACTCAGCTAGTCACTCAGTCACTCAGCTAGTCACTCAGTCACTCAGTCATCATGGACTCCTTCAAGAACATGGTTCCTCAGGTGAGCTAGTCACTCACCTAGTCACTTACCTAGTCACTTAGCTAGTCACTCAGTCACTCAGCTAGTCACTCAGTCACTCAGCTAGTCACTCAGTCATCATGGACTCCTTCAAGAACATGGTTCCTCAGGTGAGCTAGTCGCTCAGCTAGTCACTCAGTTAGTCACTCAGCTAGTCACTCAGTCACTCAGTCACTCAGCTAGTTACTCAGTCACTCAACTAGTCACTCAGTCATCATGGACTCCTTCAAGAACATGGTTCCTCAGGTGAGCTAGTCACTCACCTAGTCACTTACCTAGTCACTTAGCTAGTCACTCAGTGACTCAGCTAGTCACTCAGTCACTCAGTCATCATGGACTCCTTCAAGAACATGGTTCCTCAGGTGAGCTAGTCACTCAGTCACTTACCTAGTCACTCAGTCACTCAGTCACTCAGTCATCATGGACTCCTTCAAGAACATGGTTCCTCAGGTGAGCTAGTCACTCAGTTAGTCACTCACCTAGTCACTCAGCTAGTCACTCAGTCACTCAGCTAGTCACTCAGTCATCATGGACTCCTTCAAGAACATGGTTCCTCAGGTGACCTAGTCACTCAGTTAGTCACTCACCTAGTCACTCAGCTAGTCACTCAGTCACTCAGTCACTCAGTCACTCAGCTAGTCACTCAGTCACTCAGTCACTCAGTCACTCAGCTAGTCACTCAGTCATCATGGACTCATTCAAGAACATGGTTCCTCAGGTGAGCTAGTCACTCAGTTAGTCACTCACCTAGTCACTCAGTTAGTCACTCAGTCACTCAGTCACTCAGCTAGTCACTCAGTCACTCAGTCACTCAGTCACTCAGTCATCATGGACTCCTTCAAGAACATGGTTCCTCAGGTGAGCTAGTCACTCAGTTAGTCACTCACCTAGTCACTCAGCTAGTCACTCAGTCACTCAGTCACTCAGTCACTCAGTCACTCAGCTAGTCACTCAGTCACTCAGTCACTCAGTCATCATGGACTCCTTCAAGAACATGGTTCCTCAGGTGAGCTAGTCACTCAGTTAGTCACTCACCTAGTCACTCAGTTAGTCACTCAGTCACTCAGCTAGTTACTCAGTCATCATGGACTCCTTCAAGAACATGGTTCCTCAGGTGACCTAGTCACTCAGTTAGTCACTCACCTAGTCACTCAGCTAGTCACTCAGTCACTCAGTCACTCAGTCATCATGGGCTCCTTCAAGAACATGGTTCCTCAGGTGAGCTAGTCACTCAGTTAGTCACTCACCTAGTCACTCAGTTAGTCACTCAGTCACTCAGCTAGTTACTCAGTCATCATGGACTCCTTCAAGAACATGGTTCCTCAGGTGACCTAGTCACTCAGTTAGTCACTCACCTAGTCACTCAGTTAGTCACTCAGTCACTCAGTCACTCAGTCACTCAGCTAGTCACTCAGTCACTCAGTCACTCAGTCACTCAGCTAGTCACTCAGTCATCATGGACTCCTTCAAGAACATGGTTCCTCAGGTGAGCTAGTCACTCAGTTAGTCACTCACCTAGTCACTCAGTTAGTCACTCAGTCACTCAGTCACTCAGTCACCCAGCTAGTCACTCAGTCACTCAGTCACTCAGCTAGTCACTCAGTCACTCAGTCATCATGGACTCCTTCAAGAACATCGTTCCTCAGGTGAGCTAGTCACTCAGTTAGTCACTCACCTAGTCACTCAGTTAGTCACTCAGTCACTCAGTCACTCAGTCACCCAGCTAGTCACTCAGTCACTCAGTCACTCAGCTAGTCACTCAGTCACTCAGTCATCATGGACTCCTTCAAGAACATGGTTCCTCAGGTGAGCTAATCACTCAGTTAGTCACTCACCTAGTCACTCAGTTAGTCACTCAGTCACTCAGTCACTCAGTCACTCAGCTAGTCACTCAGTCACTCAACTAGTCACTCAGCTAATCACTCAGCTAGTCACTCACCTAGTCACTCAGCTAGTGACTCAGTCACTCAGCTAGTCACTCAGCTAGTCACTCAGTCACTCAGTCACTCAGTCACTCAGCTAGTCACTCAGTCATCATGGACTCCTTCAAGAACATGGTTCCTCAGGTGAGCTAGTCACTCACCTAGTCACTCACCTAGTCACTCAGTCACTCAGCTAGTCAGCTAGTCAGCTAGTCAGCTAGTCAGCTAGTCACACAGTCACTCAGCTAGTCACACAGTCACTCAGCTAGTCACTCAGTCACTCAGCTAGTCAGCTAGTCAGCTAGTCACTCAGTCACTCAGCTAGTCAGCTAGTCAGCTAGTCACTCAGTCACTCAGCTAGTCAGCTAGTCAGCTAGTCAGCTAGTCACACAGTCACTCAGCTAGTCAGCTATTCAGCTAGTCAGCTAGTCACTCAGTCACTCAGCTAGTCAGCTAGTCAGCTAGTCAGCTAGTCACACAGTCACTCAGCTAGTCAGCTAGTCAGCTAGTCAGCTAGTCACACAGTCACTCAGTCAGTCAGTCACTCAGCTAGACACTCAGTCATCATGGACTCCTTCAAGAACATGGTTCCTCAGGTGAGCTAGCCACTCACCTAGTCACTCAGTCACTCAGCTAGTCACTCAGCTAGTCACTCAGCTAGTCACTCAGCTAGTCACTCAGCTAGTCACTCAGTCACTCAGTCACTCAGCCAGTCACTCAGTCACTCAGCCAGTCAGTCACTCAGTCACTCAGTCACTCAGCTAGTCACTCAGTCACTCAGTCACTCAGTCACTCAGCTAGTCACTCAGTTACTCAGTCACTCAGCCAGTCAGTCACTCAGTCACTCAGTCACTCAGCTAGTCACTCAGTCACTCAGCTAGTCACTCAGTCACTCAGCCAGTCACTCAGTCACTCAGCTAGTCACTCAGCCAGTCACTCAGTCACTTAGCTAGTCACTCAGTCACTCAGTCACTCAGTCACTCAGCTAGTCACTCAGTCACTCAGCTAGTCACTCAGTCACTCAGTAACTCAGTCACTCAGTCAGTCAGTCACTCAGTCAGTCAGTCACTCAGCTAGTCACTCAGTCACTCAGTCACTCAGCTAGTCACTCAGTCACTTACCTAGTCACTCAGTTACTTAGCTAGTCAGCTAGTCACTCAGTCATCATGGACTCCTTCAAGAACATGGTTCCTCAGGTGAGCTAGTCACTTACCTAGTCACTCAGTCACTCAGTCACTCAGTCACTCAGCTAGTCACTCAGTCACTCAGTCACTCAGCTAGTCACTCACCTAGTCACTTAGCTAGTCACTCAGTCACTCAGCTAGTCACTCCGTCACTCAGTCACTCACTCAGTCACTCAGTCACTCAACTAGTCACTCAGTCACTCAGCTAGTCACTCAGTCACTCACTCAGTCACTCAGTCACTTAGCTAGTCACTCAGTCACTCTGCTAGTCACTTAGCTAGTCACTCAGTCACTCAGCTAGTCACTCAGTCACTCACTCAGTCACTCAGTCACTCAGCTAGTCACTCAGTCACTCAGCTAGTCACTTAGCTAGTCACTCAGTCACTCAGCTAGTCACTCAGTCACTCAGCTAGTCACTCAGTCAGTCAGCTAGTCACTCAGTCACTCAGTCACTCAGTCACTTAGCTAGTCACTCAGTCACTTACCTAGTCACTCAGTCACTCAGTCACTCAGTCACTCAGCTAGTCACTCAGTCACTCAGCTAGTCACTCAGTCACTCAGTCACTCAGTCACTCAGCTAGTCACTCAGCTAGTCACTCAGTCACTCACTCAGTCACTCAGTCACTCAGTCACTCACCTTTTCATTGTGTCTGTGTGTCTGTGTGTGTGTGTAACTGTGTGTGTGTAACTGTGTGTGTGTGTAACTGTGTGTGTGTAACTGTGTGTGTCTGTGTGTGTGTGTAACTGTGTGTGTGTAACTGTGTGTGTCTGTGTGTGTGTGTAACTGTGTGTGTGTAACTTTGTGTGTGTAACTGTGTGTGTGTGTGTGTCTGTGTGTGTGTGTAACTGTGTGTATGTAACTGTGTCTGTGTGTAACTGTGTGTGTGTAACTGTGTGTGTGTGTAACTGTGTGTGTTTGTAACTGTGTGCGTGTGTGTGTCTCTCTCTGTGTGTGTAACTGTGTGTGTGTGTCTGTGTGTGTGTCTGTGTGTAACTGTGTGTGTGTAACTGTGTGTGTAACTGTGTGTCTGTGTGTAACTGTGTGTGTGTAATTGTTTGTGTGTGTAACTGTGTGTGTGTCTCTCTCTATGTGTGTAACTCTGTGTGTGTGTCTGTGTGTAACTGTGTGTAACTGTGTGTGTGTGTGTCTGTGTGTGTAACTGTGTGTGTAACTGTGTGTGTCTGTGTGTGTGTGTAACTGTGTGTAACTGTGTGTGTGTAACTGCGTGTCTGTGTGTGTAACTGTGTGTGTGTAACTGTGTGTCTGTGTGTGTGTAACTGTGTGTAACTGTGTGTGTGACTGCGTGTCTGTGTGTGTATCTGTGTGTGTAACTGTGTGTGTGTAACTGTGTGTGTATGTCTCTGTGTCTGTGTGTGTCTGTGTAACTATGTGTAACTGTGTCTGTGTGTGTCTGTGTAACTGTGTGTAACTGTGTCTGTGTTTGTCTGTGTGTGTGTGTAACTGTGTCTCTGTGTGTGTTTGTGTGTGTAACTGTGTGTGTGACTGTGTGTGTGACTGTGTGTGTCTCTGTGTGTATGTGTGTGTGTCTGTCTGTGTCTGTGTGTCTCTGTGTGTAACTGTGTGTGTGTATGTGTATATCTGCGTATGTAACTGTCTGTGTGTGTGTGTCTGTGTGTGTCTGTGTAACTGTGTGTGTGTCTGTGTGTGTGACTGTGTGTGTGTGTGTGACTGTGTGTGTGTGTGTGTATCTGTGTGTAACTGTGTCTGTGTGTGTCTGTGTGTGTATCTGTGTGTAACTGTGTGTGTGTCTCTGTGTCTGTGTGTGTGTGTATCTGTGTGTTACTGTGTCTGTGTGTGTAACTATGTGTGTGTGTCTGTGTGTGTGTCTGTGTGTGTCTGTGTGTATCTGTGTGTGTCTGTGTGTGTCTGTGTGTGTCTCTCTGTGTGTGTAACTGTGTGTGTAACTGTGTATCCGTGTGTGTAACTGTGTGTGTGACTGTGTGTGTGTCTGTGTGTGTGTCTGTGTGTCTGTGTGTGTCTGTGTGTCTATGCGTGTGTGTAACTGTGTGTGTGTAACTGTGTGTGTGTAACTGTGTGTGTAACTGTGTGTGTCTGTGTGTGTGTAACTGTGTGTGTGTAACTATGTGTGTGTGTGTGTGTAACTGTGTGTGTGTCTGTGTGTGTAACTGTGTGTGTGTAACTGTGTGTCTGTGTGTGTGTAACTGTGTGTGTGTAACTGTGTGTGTGTTTGTAGCTGTGTGTGTGTTTGTAACTGTGTGTGTGTAACTGTGTGTGTGTGTGTCTGTGTGTAACTGTGTGTAACTGTGTGTGTGTGTAACTGTGTTTGTGTGTGTAACTGTGTGTGTCTGTGTGTGTGTAACTGTGTGTGTGTGTAACTGTGTGTCTGACTGTGTGTCCGTCTGTGTGTGTCTGTGTGTGTAACTGTGTGTGTGTAACTGTGTCTGTGTGTAACTGTGTGTGTATGTCTCTGTGTCTGTGTGTGTGTATCTGTGTGTAACTGTGTCTGTGTGTGTCTGTGTGTGTGTAACTGTGTGTATCTGTGTGTCTCTGTGTGTGTGTCTGTGTGTGTAACTGTGTGTGTGTAACTGTGTCTGTGTGTAACTGTGTGTGTGTATCTGTGTGTAACTGTGTCTGTGTGTGTAACTGTGTGTGTATGTCTCTGTGTGTGTTTGTGTGTGTGTGACTGTGTGTGTGTCTGTGTGTCTGTGTGTGTGTGTGTGTGACTGTGTGTGTATCTGTGTGTCTGTGTGTGTGTATCTGTGTGTAACTGTGTGTGTGTGTGTAACTGTGTCTGTGTGTGTAACTGTGTGTGTAACTGTGTGTGTGTCTGTGTGTGTGACTGTGTGTGTATGTGTCTGTGTATATCTGTGTGTAACTGTGTCTGTGTGTGTGTGTATCTGTGTGTAACTGTGTCTGTGTGTGTCTGTGTGTGTGTGTAATTGTGTGACTGTGTGTGTAACTGTGTGTAACTGTGTGTGTGTAAGTGTGTGTGTATGTCTCTGTGTCTGTGTGTGTGTATCTCTGTGTGTAACTGTGTCTGTGTGTGTGTGTGTGTGTAACTGTGTCTGTGTGTGTCTGTGTGTGTGTGTGTAACTGTGTGTGTGTGTAACTGTGTCTGTGTGTGTAACTGTGTCTGTGTGTGTGTGTGTAACTGTGTGTGTGACTGTGTGTGTCTCTGTGTGTCTGTGTGTGTGTGTAATTGTGTGACTGTGTGTGTAACTGTGTGTAACTGTGTGTGTGTAAGTGTGTGTGTATGTCTCTGTGTCTGTGTGTGTGTATCTCTGTGTGTAACTGTGTCTGTGTGTGTGTGTGTAACTGTGTCTGTGTGTGTCTGTGTGTGTGTGTGTAACTGTGTGTGTGTGTAACTGTGTCTGTGTGTGTAACTGTGTCTGTGTGTGTGTGTGTGTAACTGTGTGTGTGACTGTGTGTGTCTCTGTGTGTCTGTGTGTGTGTGTGTCTGTGTGTGTGTAACTGTGTGTGTGTGTGTAACTGTGTGTCTGTGTCTGTGTGTGTCTGTGTGTGTGTGTGTGTAACTGTGTCTGTGTGTGTCTGTGTGTGTCTGTGTGTGTGTGTATAACTGTGTGTGTATGTCTCTGTGTCTGTGTGTGTAACTGTGTGGGGAGCGATAGTGTAGCGGTTAGCGCTACGCTGCGCTATGAACCTGGCGACCCGGGTTCGATTCCCGCTCACGGCCAACACCAGTGACGATTATCTGAACCGGTCCCGGGCCTCCCCTAGGTCGACTCAGCCTCAAATGAGTACCTGGTGCGGTGTGTAAACATTGCCACTAGGGAGACAAAGGCGGTCGGGCGTGGTGCTGGCCACCCACCCCCTCGTGTACCGTTCCGGCCTTCATAGGTGCTCGCTAACAGCACTTGCCCCTACAGTCTGTTAAGGCTATATGGGGGATCTTTGTCTTTATCTTTGTATGTCTCTGTGTCTGTGTGTGTAACTGTGTGTGTGTCTGTGTGTAACTGTGTGTGTGACTGTGTGTGTGTCTCTGTGTGTCTGTGTGTGTGTATCTGTGTGTAACTGTGTGTGTTTGTGTAACTGTGTGTGTGACTGTCTGTGTGTGTGTGTAACTGTGTCTGTGTGTGTCTGTGTGTGTCTGTGTGTCTGTGTGTGTGTAACTGTGTGTGTGTGTAACTGTGTGTCTGTGTGTGTGTGTGGCTGTGTGTGTAACTGTGTGTAACTGTGTGTGTGTGTGTAACTGTGTGTGTATGTCTCTGTGTGTGTTTGTGTGTGTAACTGTGTGTATCTCTGTGTGTCTGTGTGTGTGTGTGTCTGTGTGTAACTGTGTGTGTGTAACTGTGTCTGTGTGTGTGTAACTGTGTCTGTCTCTGTGTGTGTGTGACTGTGTGTGTCTCTGTGTGTCTCTCTGTGTGTGTGTGTCTGTGTGTAACTGTGTGTGTGTAACTGTGTGTGTGTAACTGTGTCTGTGTGTGTGTAACTGTGTGTGTCTCTGTGTGTGTATAACTGTGACTCTGTGTGTCTGTGTGTGTAACTGTGTCTGTGTGTGTGTGTGTAACTGTGTCTGTGTGTGTGTGTAACTGTGTGTGTCTCTGTGTGTGTATAACTGTGTGTGTAACTGTGTGTGTATCTGTGTGTCTGTGTGTGTGTGTATAACTGTGTGTATCTCTGTGTGTGTCTGTGTGTGTGTGTCTGTGTGTAGCAAGCGCTTGTGATCCGCGAGGGAGAGAAGCTGCAGATCAACGCCGTGGAGGTGGTGGCCGGCGACTTGGTCGAGATCAAGGGCGGAGATCGAATCCCGGCTGACCTGCGAATCATCTCGGCCCACGGCTGCAAGGTAGAGACACGACACAAAGACTCAGAGACACAGAGACACACAGAGATACAGAGAGACACACAGAGACACACAGAGACACACAGAGACACAGAGACACACAGAGACACACAGAGACACACACAGAGACACACAGAGACTCACAGAGACACACAGAGACACACAGAGACACACACAGAGACACACAGAGACACACAGAGACACACAGAGACACACACAGAGACACAGAGACACAGAGACACACAGAGACACAACGCGGTGGAGGTGGTGGCCGGCGACTTGGTCGAGATCAAGGGCGGTGACCGAATCCCGGCTGACCTGCGAATCATCTCGGCCCACGGCTGCAAGGTAGAGACACACAGAGACACACAGAGACAGAGACACACAGAGACACTCACAGAGACACACAGAGACAGAGACACACAGAGACACACTTACAGAGACACACAGAGACACACAGAGACACAGAGACACACAGAGGCACACAGAGACACAGAGACACTCTTACAGAGACACAGAGACACTCTTACAGAGACACAGAGACACTCAAAGAGACACTTACAGAGACTCAGAGACACAGAGACACACAGAGACACAGAGACACAGAGACTCACAGAGACACAGAGACACTCACAGAGACACAGAGACACACAGAGACACACAGAGACACACAGAGACACAGAGACTCACAGAGACACACTTACAGAGACACTTACAGAGACACACAGAGACACAGAGACCCTCTTACAGAGACACAGAGACACTCACAGAGACACACAGAGACACAGAGACACTCTTACAGAGACACAGAGAGACACAGAGACACTTACAGAGACTCAGAGACACAGAGACACTCTTACAGAGACACAGAGAGACACACAGAGACACTTACAGAGACTCAGAGACACAGAGACACTCTTACAGAGACACAGAGACACTCACAGAGATACTCAGAGACACAGAAACACTCACAGAGACACACAGAGACACTTACAGAGACTCAGAGACACAGAGACACTCTTACAGAGACACAGAGACACTCACAGAGACACTTACAGAGACTCAGAGACACAGAGGCACACTTACAGAGACACACAGAAACACTCACAGAGACACTTACAGAGACACAGAGACACAGAGACTCACAGAGACACAGAGACACAGAGACACACAGAGACACACAGAGACACACAGAGACACAGAGACGCTCTTACAGAGACACACAGAGACACACAGAGACTCAGAGACACACAGAGACACACTTACAGAGACACAGAGACACTCACAGAGACACACATAGAGACTCAGAGACACAGAGGCACACTTACAGAGACACACAGAGACACACAGAGACACACAGAGACACTTACAGAGACTCAGAGACACAGAGACACTCACAGAGACACACAGAGACACTTACAGAGACACACAGAGACACACACACTCACAGAGGCACACAGAGACACACAGAGACTCAGAGACACAGAGACACTCTTACAGAGACACAGAGACACTCACAGAGACACACAGAGACACAGAGACACACTTACAGAGACACAGAGACACTCACAGAGACACTTACAGAGACTCAGAGACACACAGAGACACACAGAGACACACAGAGACACACCGAGGCACACTTACGGAGACACACAGAGACACACAGAGACACTTTTACAGAGACACACAGAGACACTTTCAGAGACACAGAGACACTCACAGAGACACACAGAGACACACACACAGAGACACACAGAGACACTTACAGAGACTCAGAGACACAGAGACACACTTAAAGAGACACACAGAGACACTTACAGAGACACACAGAGACACACAGAGACACACAGACTCACAGAGGCACACAGAGACACACAGAGACTCAGAGACACAGAGACACACTTACAGAGACACACAGAGACACAGAGACACACTTACAGAGACACACAGAGACACAGAGACGCTCTTACAGAGACACAGAGACACTCACAGAGACACACAGAGACACACAGAGACACAGAGACACACTTACAGAGACACACAGACTCACAGAGACACAGAGACACTCTTACAGAGACACAGAGACACTCACAGAGACACACAGAGACATAGAGACACACTTACAGAGACACAGAGACACACAGAGACACGTACAGAGACACAGAGACACACTTACAGAGACACACAGAGACACAGAGACACAGAGACACACACAGACACACAGAGACACACACAGAGACACACACAGAGACACTCACAGAGAGACACTAACAGACACACTGAGACACACAGAGACACAGAGACACACAGAGACACACAGAGACTCAGAGACACAGAGACACACTTACAGAGACACACAGAGACACACAGATACACAGAGACACACTTACAGAGACACAGAGACACAGAGACTCACAGAGACACACAGAGACACACAGAGACTCAGAGACACAGAGACACACTTACAGAGACACACAGAGACACTTACAGAGACACACAGAGACACACAGACTCACAGAGGCACACAGAGACACACAGAGACTCAGAGACACAGAGACACACTTACAGAGACACACAGAGACACACAGAGACACAGAGACACACTTACAGAGACACACAGAGACACAGAGACACTCAGAGACACAGAGACACACAGAGACACACAGAGACACACAGAGACACACAGAGACTGAGAGACACAGTTCACACTTACAGAGACACACAGAGACACTCAGAGACACTCAGAGACACTCAGAGACACACAGAGACACTCAGAGACACAGACACACACAGAGACACAGACACACACAGAGACACACAGAGACACGCACAGACACACACAGAGACACACACAGAGACACACAGAGACACACAGAGACACACACAGAGACACACACACAGACACACACAGAGACACACACAGAGACACACACAGAGACTCACAGAGACACACAGAGACACACACAGAGACACTCACAGAGACACTCACAGAGACACACAGAGACACACAGAGACACTCACAGAGACACAGAGACACACAGAGACATACACACAGAGACACACACAGAGACACTCACAGAGACACTCACAGAGACACACAGAGACACTCACAGAGACACAGAGACACACAGAGACACACAGAGACATACACACAGAGACACACACAGAGACACACACGGAGACACACACACAGACACACACAGAGACACACAGAGACACTCACAGAGACACTCACAGAGACACAGAGGCACTCACAGAGACAAAGAGACACTCACAGAGACACAGAGACACTCACATTGTCTCTGTCCCCGATGTGTCTCCCTGCAGGTGGACAACTCGTCCCTGACGTGTCTCTGACTCCGCTGTGTCTGTGTCTCTGCTGTGTCTCTGTGTCTCCGCTGCCTCTGTGTCTCTGTCCCCGCTGTGTCTCTGTCCCCGCTGTGTCTCTCTGCAGGTGGACAACTCGTCCCTCACGTGTCTCTGTGTCTCTGTGTCCGCTGTGTCTCTGTGTCTCTGTCCCTCACGTGTCTCTCTGCAGGTGGACAACTCGTCCCTCACGTGTCTCTGTGTCTATGTCCCTCACGTGTCTCTGTGTCTCTGTCTCCGCCGTGTCTATCTGTAGGTGGACATCTCGTCCCTGACGTGTCTCTGTGTCTCTGTCCCCGCTGTGTCTCTGTGTCTATGTCCCTCACGTGTCTCTCTGCAGGTGGACAACTCGTCCCTGACGTGTCTCTGTCCCCGCTGTGTCTCTGTGTCTCTGTGTCCGCTGTGTCTCTGTGTCTCTGTCCCTCACGTGTCTCTCTGCAGGTGGACAACTCGTCCCTGACGTGTCTCTGTGTCCGCTGTGTCTCTGTGTCTCTGTCCCCGCTGTGTCTCTGTGTCTATGTCCCTCACGTGTCTCTGTGTCTCTGTCCCCGCTGTGTCTCTGTGTCTATGTCCCTGACGTGTCTCTGTGTCTCTGTCCCCGCTGTGTCTCTGTGTCTATGTCCCTCACGTGTCTATGTCCCCGCCGTGTCTCTCTGTAGGTGGACAACTCGTCCCTCACGTGTCTCTGTGTCTCTGTCCCCGCCGTGTCTCTCTGTAGGTGGACAACTCGTCTCTGACGTGTCTCTGTGTCTATGTCCCTGACGTGTCTCTGTGTCTCTGTCCCCGCTGTGTCTCTGTGTAGGTGGACAACCAGTCCCTGACGTGTCTCTGTATCTCTGTCCCTCACGTGTCTCTGACTCCGCTGTCTCTGTGTCTCTGTCTCCGCTGTGTCTCTCTGCAGGTGGACAACTCGTCTCTGATGTGTCTCTGTGTCTCTGTCCCCGCTGTGTCTCTGTGTCTATGTCCCTCACGTGTCTCTGTGTCTCTGTCCCCGCTGTGTCTCTGTGTCTATGTCCCTCACGTGTCTCTGTGTCTCTGTCCCCGCTGTGTCTCTGTGTCTATGTCCCTGACGTGTCTCTGTGTCTATGTCCCCGCCGTGTCTCTCTGTAGGTGGACAACTCGTCCCTGACGTGTCTCTGACTCCGCCGTGTCTCTGTGTCTCTGTCCACGCTGTGTCTGTGTCTCCGCTGTGTCTCTGTCCCCGCTGTGTCTCTGTCCCTGCTGTGTCTCTGTCTCCGCCGTGTCTCTCTGTAGGTGGACAACTCGTCCCTGACGTGTCTCTGTGTCTATGTCCCCGCCGTGTCTCTCTGCAGGTGGACAACTCGTCCCTGACGGGAGAGTCTGAACCTCAAAGTCGCTCCCCAGAATTCACGAACGAGAACCCCCTGGAAACCAAAAACATCGCCTTCTTCTCAACAAATTGTGTCGAAGGTGACACTCACACACACAGTGACACATACAGACATACATACACTCACTCACAGACACACAGACACAGTGACACACACACACATACACAGTGACACTCACAGACACACAAACACACACAGTGACACTCACACACAGTGACACTCACACACACAGTGACACACACAGACACACACATACTCACAGTGACACTCACACACAGTGACACTCACACACACAGTGACACACACAGACACACACATACTCACAGTGACACTCACACACAGTGACACTCACACACACAGTGACACACACAGACACACACATACTCACAGTGACACTCACACACAGTGACACTCACACACACAGTGACACACACAGACACACACACACTCACAGTGACACTCACACACAGTGACACTCACACACACAGTGACACACATATACACAGACACACAAACACACACAGTGACACACACACAGTGACACACACACAGTGACACTCACACAGACATACACAGTGACACTCACAGACACACAGTAACACACACACACAGTGACACACACACAGACACATACACAGACACACACACACAGTGTTACACACACACACACAGTGACACACACACACAGTGACACACACACAGTGACACTCACACACACACACAGACACACACAGACACAGACACACACACAGACACACACACACAGAGTGTCACACACACACACAGACACACACACACAGAGTGTCACACACACACACAGACACACACACACAGAGTGACACTCACAGACACATACAGACACACACAGACACACACATACACACACAGTGACACACACACACACAGTGACACACACACACAGTGACACACACATACACACAGTGACACACACACACACTCACACACACACAGTGACACATACAGTGACACTCACACACACACAGTGACACACTCACACACACAGTGACACACACACAGTGACACACACATACACAGTGTCACACACAGACACACACACAGTGACACACAGTGACACACAGTGACACACACACACACAGTGTCACACAGTGACACACACACAGACACACAGACACATACATACACATAGATACACACACAGACACACACACAGACACACACACACACAGACACAGTGACACTCACAGACATACACAGTGACACTCACAGACACACAGTAACACACATATACACAGACACACACAGTGACACTCACACACACACATACAGACACATATACACAGACACAAACACACACACACAGTGACACACACAGTGACACTCACACACACACACACAGTGACACTCACACACACACAGTGACACTCACACACACACAGTGACACACACACACAGACACACACAGACAGACACACACACAGACACACACACAGTGACACACACACAGTGACACACACAGACACATACACACACAGTGACACTCACACACACACACAGTGACACACACAGACACAAACACAGACACAGTGACACTCACACACACACAGTGACACACACAGACATACACACAGTGTTACACACACAGTGACACTCACAAACACACAGTGACACTCACAGTGACACTCACAGACACATACAGACACATACACACACAGTGACACACACACACAGACACAGTGTCACACATACACGCACAGTGACACACACACAGTGACACACACACATACATACACATACATACACACACAGACACAGACACACACACACACAGTGACACACACATACACACAGACACACACACACACACAGACACAGTGTCACACACACAGTGACACACATACACACAGACACACACAGTGACACACATACACAGACAAATACACACACACAGTGTCACACACACATACACTCACACACAGTGACACACACACAGACACACACACAGTGACACTCACACATATACATACACTCACACACAAACACACAGTGACACACACAGACACACACACACAGACACACACACACAGTGACACTCACACACACACACAGTGACACACACACACAGTGACACTCACACACACACAGTGACACACACAGACACACACACACAGACACACACACACAGTGACACTCACACACACACACAGTGACACACACACACACAGTGACACTCACACAAACACACAGTGACACACACAGTGACACACACACACAGACACACACACACACAGTGACACTCACACACACACACAGTGACACACACACAGTGACACTCACACAGTAACACTCACACACACACACAGACACACTCACACACACACAGACACACACACAGTGTCACACACACACAGTGACACTCACACACACACACAGTGACACTCACACACAGACACATACACACACAGTGACACACACAGACACATACACACAGACACACACACACACAGTGACACACACACACATACACACAGTGTCACACACACACAGAGTGACACTCACACACATACACACACACAGTGACACACACACAGTGTTACACACACACACTGTGTTACACACACACACAGTGACACACAGTGTCACACACACAGTTACACACACACAGTGACACACACACACATACACACACACAGTGTTACACACACACAGTGTTACACACACACACAGTGACACACAGTGTCACACACACAGTTACACACACACACACACAGTGACACACATACACACTCACACACAGTGTCACATATAGTTTCACGCATACACACACATACACAGTGTCACTCACACACTCAGTGTCACACACACATACAGTGTTACACACACAGTGTCACACACAGACACTCACACACACACAGACAGACACACATACAGTGTTACACACACAGTGTCACACACAGACACTCACACACACACAGACAGACACACATACTGTGTTACACACACAGTGTCACACACAGACACTCACACACACACAGACAGACACACACAGTGTTACACACACAGTGTCACACACAGACACTCACACACACAGACACACACACACAGACACACACACAGCGTTACACACACAGACACACACACAGACACACACACACAGTGTCACACACAGACACACACACAGTGTCACACACAGACACAGTGACACACACAGAGACACAGTCACACACACACAGACACACACAGACACAGTCACACGCAGTGTCACATACACAGTCACACACACAGAGCACACACACACACACACAGTGAAACACACTCACACACATACACACACAGTCACACAGTGTTACACACAGTTACACACACACACAGACACACACACACAGACACACACACACAGACACACACACAGACACACACACACCCACACACACACACAAACTCACCCACCCCCTCACCCACTCACCCCCCCCCCCACCCACCCACTCACCCCCCCCACCCACCCAACTACCCAACCACTCACCCACTCACTCACTCACCCCCACACCCAACCACCCACTCACTCACCCACTCACTCACCCACCCATTCACCCACTCACTCACTCACCCACTCACCCACCCACTCACCCACCCACTCACCCACTCACCCACTCACTCACCCACCCACCCACTCACTCACCCACTCACTCCCCCACCCACTCACCCACTCACCCACTCACTCACCCACCCACCCACTCACTCACCCACTCACTCCCCCACCCACTCACCCACCCACTCACTCACCCACTCACTCACTCACCCACCCACTCACTCACTCACCCACCCACACACCCACCCACTCACCCACCCACTCACCCACCCATTCACTCACCGACTCACTCACTCACTCATTCACTCACCCCCCCCACCCACTCACCTCCCCCACCCACTCACTCACTCACCCACTCACTCACCCACTCACCCACTCACTCACCTACTCACCCACCCACTGACCCACTCACTCACCCCCCCACCCACCCACTCACCCACCCACTCACCCACTCACTCACCCACCCACCCACTCACTCACCCACTCACTCCCCCACCCACTCACCCACCCACTCACTCACCCACTCACTCACTCACCCACCCATTCACTCACCCACTCACCCACTCACTCACTCACTCGCTCACTCACCCACCCACTCACCCACTCACCCACTCACTCACCGACTCACTCACTCACTCATTCACTCACCCCCCCCACCCACTCACCTCCCCCACCCACTCACCCACTCACTCATTCACCCACCCACTCACTCACTCACCCACCCACTCACCCACTCACCCACCCACTCACCCACTCACTCACTCACCCACTCACCCACCCGCTCACCTACTCACTCACCCACTCACTCACCCACTCACCTACTCATTCATCCACCCACCCACTCACCCACTCACTCACCTACTCACCCACCCACTGACCCACTCACTCACCCCCCCACCCACCCACTCACCCACTCACTCACCCACTCACTCCCCCACTCACCCACTCACTCACCTACCCACCCACCCACTCACTCACCCACTCACCCACTCACTCACTCACTCACCCACCCACTCACCCACCCACTCACCCACCCACCCACTCACTCACCCACCCACTCACCCACCCATTCACCCACCCACCCACTCACCCACTCACTCACCCACCCACTCACCCCCCCCACCCACTCACCCACTCACCCCCCCACCCACTCACCCACTCACCCACCCACTTACTCACCCAACCACTCACCCACTCACCCACTCACTCACCCCCACACCCAACCACCCACTCACTCACCCACTCACTCACCCACCCATTCACCCACTCACCCACTCACTCACTCACCCCCCCACCCACCCACTCACCCCCCCCCCCACACCCCCCACACCCCCCCACACCCCCCCCCACCCCCCCACCCACCCCCCCCCACCAGGCACGGCACGAGGGGTGGTGGTTAACACTGGCGATCGTACCGTGATGGGGCGAATCGCCACCCTCGCCTCGGGCCTAGAGGTCGGACGAACGCCCATCGCAGTCGAAATCGAACACTTCATCCACATCATCACCGGCGTGGCAGTCTTTCTCGGAGTCTCGTTCTTCGTGCTCTCGCTCATCCTGGGCTACAACTGGCTCGAGGCAGTCATCTTCCTCATCGGGATCATCGTTGCCAACGTACCCGAGGGCCTGCTCGCCACCGTCACCGTGAGTTGTGGGTGGGTGGGTGGGTGGTTGTGTGGTTGTGGTTGTGGTGTGGGTGGTGGTGATGGTGGTGGTGGTGGTGGTGGTGATGGTGGTGGTGGTGGTGATGGTGGTGGTGATGGTGGTGGTGGTGATGGTGGTGGGTGGTGATGGTGGTGGTGGTGGTGATGGTGGTGGTGATGGTGGTGGTGGTGGGTGGTGGGTGAGGTTTCTCATCGTCAACATCGCGGCGAATGCTCGCTCGCTCACTCACCCACACACCCACCAACTCACCCACTCACCCACCCACCCACTCACCCACCCACTCACTCACCCACCCACTCACTCACTCACCCCACCCACTCACTCACTCACCCACACACTCACTCACTCACACACTCACCCACTCACTCACCCCACCCACTCACTCACTCACTCACACACTCACCCACTCACTCACCCACTCACTCACCCACTCACTCACTCACCCACACACTCACTCACTCACTCACCCACCCACCCACCCCACCCACCCACCCACCCACCCACTCACCCACCCACCACCCACCCACCCACCCACTCACCCACCCACTCACTCAACCACTCACTCACCCACTCACCCACTCACCCACCCACTCACCCACTCACTCACCCACTCCCTCACCCACACACTCACTCACCCACTCACTCACTCACCCACTCCACCCACTCACTCACTCACCCACCCACCCACTCACCCACCCACTCACTCACCCACCCACCCACTCACTCACTCACCCACCCACTCACTCACCCACACACTCACCCACTCACTCACCCACCCACTCACTCACACACTCACTCACCCACCCACTCACCCACCCACTCACCCACTCACTCACCCACTCCCTCACCCACACACTCACTCACCCACTCACTCACTCACCCACTCCACCCACTCACTCACTCACCCACCCACCCACTCACCCACCCACTCACTCACCCACCCACCCACCCACTCACTCACTCACTCACCCACCCACTCACTCACCCACACACTCACCCACTCACTCACCCACCCACTCACTCACCCACTCACTCACCCACTCACCCACTCACTCACCCACCCACCCACTCACCCACTCACCCACACACTCACTCACTCACTCACCCACTCAACCACCCACTCACTCACTCACTCACCCACCCACTCACTCACCCCACCCACTCACCCACTCACTCACCCACTCACCCACCCACCCACCCACTCACCCACCCACTCACCCACCCACCCACTCACTCACCCACCCACCCACCACCCCACCCACCCACTCACCCACTCACTCACTCACTCACCCACACACTCACTCACCCACACACTCACCCACTCACTCACTCACCCACCCACCCACTCACCCACCTACTCACTCACTCACCGACTCACTCACTCACTAACCCACCCACCTACTCACCCACCTACTCACCCACCCACTCACCCACCACCCCACCCACCCACCCACCACCCACTCACTAACCCACCCACCCCACCCACCACCCACCCACCCACCACCCACCCACCCACTCACCCACCCACCCCAGGTGTGCCTGACGCTGACAGCCAAGCGCATGGCCAAGAAGAATTGCCTGGTGAAGAATCTGGAGGCAGTGGAGACACTGGGTTCCACCTCCACCATCTGCTCGGACAAGACGGGGACTCTGACACAGAACCGAATGACTGTGGCACACATGTGGTTTGATAACCAGATCCACGAGGCGGACACTACAGAGGATCAGTCAGGTACTGTGGTAGTGGTGGTGGTGGTGATGGTGGTGGTGATGGTGGTAGTGGTGGTAGTGGTGGTAGTGGTGGTGGTAGTGGTGGTGATAGTGGTGGTGGTGGTAGTGGTTTGATAACCAGATCCACGAGGCGGACACCACAGAGGATCAGTCAGGTACTGTGGTGGTGGTGGTGGTGATGGTGATGGTGTTAGTAGTGGTGGTGGTAGTGGTAGTGGTGGTGGTGGTGGTGGTAGTGGTGGTAGTGGTGGTGGTAGTGGTGGTGATGGTGGTGGTAGTGGTGGTAGTGGTAGTAGTGGTGGTGATAGTGGTAGTGGTTTGATAACCAGATCCACGAGGCGGATACCACAGAGGATCAGTCAGGTACTGTGGTGGTGGTGGTGGTAGTAGTAGTGGTGGTGGTAGTGGTGGTAGTGGTGGTAGTGGTAGTAGTGGTGGTGGTGGTGGTAGTGGTGGTGGTAGTGGTGGTGGTAGTGGTGGTAGATGTGGTAGTGGTGGTGATAGTGGTGGTGGTAGTGGTGGTAGTGGTTTGATAACCAGATCCACGAGGCGGACACTACAGAGGATCAGTCAGGTACTGTGGTGGTAGTTGTAGTGGTAGTGGTGGTGGTAGTGGTGGTGGTGGTGGTAGTGGTGGTAGTGGTGGTGGTGGTGGTGAAGGTGGTGGTGGTGGTGGTAGTGGTGGTGATAGTGGTAGTGGTTTGATAACCAGATCCACGAGGCGGACACCACAGAGGATCAGTCAGGTACTGTGGTGGTGGTAGTGGTGGTGATGGTGGTGATGGTAGTGGTGGTAGTGGTGGTGGTAGTGGTGGTAGTGGTGGTGGTAGTGGTGGTAGTGGTGGTGGTAGTGGTGGTGGTGATGGTGGTGGTAGTGGTGGTGGTGGTAGTGGTGGTAGTGGTAGTGGTGGTGGTAGTGGTGGTGGTAGTGGTAGTAGTGGTTTGATAACCAGATCCACGAGGCAGATACCACAGAGGATCAGTCAGGTACTGTGGTAGTGGTGGTGGTAGTGGTGGTGGTAGTGGTGGTAGTGGTGGTGAAGGTGGTAGTGGTAGTAGTGGTGGTGGTGGTAGTGGTGGTGATGGTGATAGTGGTAGTGGTGGTGATAGTGGTGGTGGTAGTGGTGGTGGTGGTGGTAGTTGTGGTGGTGGTGGTAGTGGTGGTAGTGGTGGTGGTGGTAGTGGTGGTAGTGGTGGTGATGGTGGTAGTGGTGGTGTGTGTCTCTGTGTGTCTCTGTGTGTCTGTGTGTCTCTGTGTGTGTCTGTGTGTGTCTGTGTGTGTCTGTGTGTCTCTGTGTCTCTCTGTGTCTCTGTGTGTCTCTGTGTGTCTGTGTCTCTGTGTGTCTCTGTGTCTGTGTGTGTCTCTGTGTCTCTAGGCCTGGCCTTCGACAAGAGTTCTGCTACATGGACAGCCCTAGCTCGAGTTGCGTCTCTCTGTAACCGTGTCTCTGTGTGTCTCTGTGTCTCTGTGTGTGTATCTCTGTGTGTCTCTGTGAGTGTCTCTGTGTGTCTCTGTGTGTCTGTATGTTTCTGTGTCTCTGTGTGTCTCTGTGTGTGTCTGTGTGTCTCTGTGTGTCTCTGTGTCTCTCTGTGTCTCTGTGTGTCTCTATCTGTCTCTGTCTCTCTGTGTGTCTCTGTGTGTCTCACTCTGTGTCTCTCTGTGTGTGTCTAGGCCTGGCCTTCGACAAGAGTTCTGCTACATGGACAGCCCTAGCTCGAGTTGCGTCTCTCTGTAACCATGTGTCTGTGTGTCTCTGTGTGTGTCTCTGTGAGTCTCTCTGTGTCTCTTTGGGTCTTAGTCTCTGTGTGTCTGTGTGTCTCTGTGTCTCTGTGAGTGTGTCTGTGTGTCTCTGTGTGTCCATGTGTGTCTATGTGTGTCTCTGTGTGCCTGTGTCTCTGTGTGTGTCTCTGTGAGTCTCTATGTGTTTCTGTGGGTCTTAGTCTCTGTGAGTCTCTGTGTGTCTCACTGTGTGTCTCTATGTGTGTGTCTAGGCCTGGCCTTCGACAAGAGTTCTGCTACATGGACAGCCCTAGCTCGAGTTGCATCTCTCTGTAACCGTGTCTCTGTGTGTGTCTCTGTGTGTGTCTGTGTGTCTCTGTGTCTATGTGTCTATGTCTAGGCCTGGCCTTCGACAAGAGTTCTGCTACATGGACATCCCTAGCTCGAGTTGCGTCTCTCTGTAACCGTGTGTCTGTGTGTCTCTGTGTGTGTCTCTGTGAGTCTCTATGTGTCTCTGTGGGTCTTAGTCTCTGTGTGTCTCTGTGTGTCTCACTGTGTGTCTCTCTGTGTGTGTCTAGGCCTGGCCTTCGACAAGAGTTCTGCTACATGGACAGCCCTCGCTCGAGTTGCGTCTCTCTGTAACCGTGCCGTCTTCAAGGGAGGCCAGGATGGACTCCCCATCCTCAAGGTAGAATAAACACGACATCAACATCACCATCGTCATCACCATCATCATCACTAGCATCATCATCGTCATCACTAGCATCATCATCGTCATCAAGGTAGAATGAACACGACATCAACATCATCATCATCACTAGCATCATCATCATCATCCTCAAGGCAGAATAAACACGACATCAACATCATCACCATCATCACTAGCATCATCATCGTCATCAAGGCAGAATAAACACGACATCAACATCACCATCATCATCACTAGCATCATCATCGTCATCAAGGTAGAATAAACACGACATCAACATCATCATCATCACTAGCATCATCATCGTCATCATCATCATCACCATCCTCAAGGTAGAATAAACACGACATCAACATCACCATCATCATCACTAGCATCATCATCGTCATCTAGGTAGAATAAACACGACATCAACATCATCATCATCATCACTAGCATCATCATCATCGTCATCATCATCATCATCATCCTCAAGGTAGAATAAACACGACATCAACATCATCATCACTAGCATCATCATCGTCATCAAGGTAAAATAAACACATCATCATCACCATCGTCATCATCATCATCATCATCACTGGCATCATCATCAACATCGTCATCATCATCATCACTAGCATCATCACCATCATCATCACCATCAACATCGCCATCATCACCATCCTCAAAGTAGAATAAACACAACATCACCATCATCACCATCAACATCATCGTCACCATCATCATCATCGTCATCAACAATATCACCATCATCACCATCATCATCTTCCCCATCAACATCACCATCATCATCAACATCACCATCATCACCATCCTCAAGGTAGAATAAACACGACATCAACATCACCATCATCATCAACATCACCACCATCACCATCATCACCATCATCATCGTCATCATCATCACCATCACCATCATCGACATCAACATCACCACCATCATCACCATCATCATCAAAATCAACATCATCATCACCATCATCACCATCAACATCACCGTCATCACCATCACCATCTCTTTGTCTCTCTCTGTCACTTGGTCTCTCTGTCTCTCTCTGTGTGTCTCTCTGTCTCAGTGTCTCTCTGTGTCTCTAAGTGTCTCTCTGTCTCTTTCTGTGTCTCTCTGTGTCTCTCTCTCTGTCTCTCTCTGTGTGTCTCTCTCTCTCTGTGTGTCTCTCTGTCTCTCTGTGTGTGTCTGTCTCTCTCTGTCTCTCTCTGTGTGTGTCTCTTTGTGTCTCTGTGTCTCTCTCCGTGTATCTGTGTCTCTCTCTCTCTCTCTGTCTCTGTGTATCTGTGTGTGGCTCTCTGTGTCTCTGTGTCTCTGTGTGTGTGTGTGTCTCTGTGTCTCTCTTTGTCTCTGTATCTCTCTCACTGTGTCTCTGTGTCTCTCTCTCTCTGTGTCTCTGTGTGTGTCTCTCTCTGTGTCTCTCTGTATCTCTCTGTCTCTCTCTGTGTGTGTCTCTCTCTGTGTATGTCTCTGTGTCTCTGCGTGTGTCTCACTGTGTCTCTCTGTGTGTACTTAGAGAGACGTGGCTGGTGATGCAACTGAGTCTGCACTCCTCAAGTGTATCAAAGTCTCTGTGTCTCTCTCTGTGTGTGTCTCTCTCTGTCTCTGTCTCACAGTGTCTCTGTCTCTCTGTGTGTCTCTGTGTGTCTCTCTCTATGTCTCTCTGTGTGTCTCTGTGTCTCTCTGTGTGTCTCTCTTTCTGTCTCCCTGTGTGTCTCACTGTGTCACTGTGTGTCTCTGTGTGTGTGTCTCTGTGTGTCTCTCTGTCTCACTGTGTCTCTGTGTGTCTCTCTGTGTCTCTGTGTCTCTCTGTGTCTCTCTGTGTTTCTCTGCGTCTCTATGTGTCTCTGTGTGTCTCACTGTCTCTGTCTCACAGTGTCACTGTCTCACTGTGTGTCTCTGTGTCTACGTAGCGAGACGTGGCTGGTGATGCGAGTAAGGCTACACTCCTCAAGTGTATCGAGGTCTCTGTGTCTCTCTGTGTCTCTCTTTGTGTCTCCCTGTGTGTCTCACTGTGTCTCACTGTGTCTTACTGTCTCACTGTGTCTCTCTGTGTCTCTCTCTGTCTCTGTGTCTCACTGTGTCTCTGTGTGTATCTCTGTGTCTCTGTCTCACTGTCTCACTGTGTCTCTGTGTGTCTTTGTGTCTACGTAGCGAGACGTGGCTGGTGATGCGAGTAAGTCTACACTCCTCAAGTGTATCGAAGTCTCTGTGTCTCTCTTTGTGTCTCTCTCTGTGTGTCTCTGTGTCTCTCTGTGTGTCTCTCTCTCTGTCTCTCTGTGTCTCTCTGTGTCTCTCTCTGTCTCACTGTGTCTCACTGTGTGTCTCTGTGTGTCTCTACGTAGCGAGACGTGGCTGGTGATGCGAGTCAGTCTGCACTCCTCAAGTGTATCGAGGTCTCTGTGTCTCTCTGTGTCTCTGTGTGTCTCTATGTGTCTCTGTGTGTCTCTCTGTGTCTCACTGTGTCTCTGTCTCTCTCTGTGTCTCTGTGTCTACGTAGCGAGACGTGGCTGGTGATGCGAGTAAGTCTACACTCCTCAAGTGTATCGAGGTCTCTGTGTCTCTCTGTGTCTCTGTGTGTCTCTATGTGTCTCTGTGTCTCTCTCTGTGTGTGTCTCTCTCTGTGTCTCTGTCTCACAGTGTGTCTCTGTGTGTCTCTACGTAGCGAGACGTGGCTGGTGATGCGAGTAAGTCTGCACTCCTCAAGTGTATCGAGGTCTCTGTGTCTCTCTGTGTCTCTGTGTGTGTCTCTGTGTGTCTCTGTGTCTCTCTCTGTGTGTGTCTCTCTCTGTGTCTCTGTGTGTCTCTCTGTGTGTCTCACTGTGTCTCTCTCTGTCTCACTGTGTCTCTGTGTGTCTCTCTGTCTCACTGTGTCTCTGTGTGTCTCTCTGTCTCACTGTCTCTCTCTGTGTGTGTCTCTCTGTGTCTACGTAGCGAGACGTGGCTGGTGATGCGAGTCAGTCTGCACTCCTCAAGTGTATCGAGGTCTCTGTGTCTCTCTGTGTCTCTGTGTGTGTCTTTCTGTGGCTCTGTGTCTCTCTCTGTCTCTCTCTGTCTCACTGTCTCTCTCTGTGTGTGTCTCTGTCTGTGTCTACGTAGCGAGACGTGGCTGGTGATGCGAGTCAGTCTCCACTCCTCAAGTGTATCTCTCTGTGCCTCTGTGTGTCTCTGTGTCTCTCTCTGTCTCTCTCTGTCTCACTGTCTCTCTGTGTGTGTGTCTCTGTGTGTGTCTACGTAGAGAGACGTGGCTGGTGATGCGAGTAAGTCTACACTCCTCAAGTGTATCGAGGTCTCTGTGTCTCTCTGTGTCTCTGTGTGTCTCTATGTGTCTCTGTGTCTCTCTCTGTGTGTGTCTCTCTCTGTGTCTCTGTCTCACAGTGTCTCTGTCTCACTGTGTGTCTCTGTGTCTACGTAGCGAGACGTAGCTGGTGATGCGAGTGAGTCTACACTCCTCAAGTGTATCGAGGTCTCTGTGTCTCTCTGTGTCTCTCTTTGTGTCTCCCTGTGTGTCTCACTGTGTCTCTCTCTGTCTCACTGTCTCTGTGTGTCTCTCTGTGTGTCTCTACGTAGCGAGACGTGGCTGGTGATGCGAGTAAGTCTACACTCCTCAAGTGTATCGAAGTCTCTGTGTCTCTCTTTGTGTCTCTCTCTGTGTGTCTCTGTGTCTCTCTGTGTGTCTCTCTCTCTGTCCCTCTGTGTCTCTCTGTGTCTCTCTCTGTCTCACTGTCTCACTGTGTCTCACTGTGTCTCTGTGTCTACGTAGCGAGACGTAGCTGGTGATGCGAGTGAGTCTGCACTCCTCAAGTGTATCGAGGTTTGCATGGGCTCCGTGAAGGAGATGCGGGAAAAGAATCACAAAGTGGCCGAAATCCCCTTCAACTCCACCAACAAGTACCAGGTGGACAGCCATACTTCACCACTCTGGTCACGCCTGGCGATTGCTCACTCTGTCTCACACTCACTCACTCAGTCACTCACTCAGTCACTCACTCACTCAGTCACTCAGTCATTCACTGACTCACTCAGTCACTCAGTCATTCACTGACTCACTCAGTCACTCAGTCACTCAGTCACTCAGTCACTCAGTCACTCACTCACTCAGTCACTCACTTACACACTCAGTCATTCACTCACTCACTCACTCAGTCACTCACTCACTCACTCAGTCACTCACTCACTCACTCACACAGTCACTCACTCAGTCACTCACTCAGTCACTCACTCAGTCACTCACTCACTCACACGCTCACTCACTCAGTCACTCACTCACTTACTCTGACACACACTCACTCACAATCACTCAATCTCTCACACACTCATACGCTCAATCACTCACACACTCACTCAGTCACTCACACACTCACTCACTCACACACTCACTCACTCACACTCACTCACACCCACTCACTCACACACTCACCCACTCACCCACTCACTCACACACTCACTCACACACTCACTCACTCACCCACTTACACACTCACTCACACACTCACTCACTCACCCACTTACTCACCCACTCACTCACACACTCACTTGCACGCTCACTCACTCACTCACACACTCACACGCTCACAGTGAGTGAATGAGTGAGTGCCTGCATCCCTCCACGGATGTTCGTCTTCGGTGGGGGCATAAGTAACCACGACCACCATTCCTCGCCTCCGGTTGATGGGAAGGCGAGCCCAAAGTAGCCTGGGGCTTACAGCTTCCCACACCTCACCGCCACGCTCCCACGCCCCCTTCATTATTTTGTTCAAAAGAAGACCCACACCCTGTTGTTTGGCAGTCTGCTGCCCCGAGTAGAGGACTGTCCACCCCTCATGGTGGCAGGAGCCAGAGCCGGTCCACCGGACCTCCTGAATGCCACAGAGATCCAGGCGGTACCGGTCCAGCTCCCGACAGAGGAGTGGCAGCCTCTCCTCCGCAGTGAGCGTTCGAACATTCCACGTGGCCACACGTAGTGGCTTTTCGTTGTTTCTGGAGGAGCCCCGAGGGTTGAGATTCAATCTCCTGGCTCCGCCAATTGGGGTTTGGCCAGGAGACGGCATAGACGCCTGGCCCCCCGGGGCCTCCGGCACAAGCTTATTAGTTAGATATTTTAGTCGTGGTTTAGTGGTAATTAATTGAAGGTGGAGGGGTTACCAGCCCCTCGCACCCGTCCAGAGCCCCCGTTTAGCCCCTGTGATGGACACAGACGCCATGAGGGGAGGAGCCAATCGGAATTGGCCCTCCCCCCACAGCATTGTCCACGACAGAGTTGCCCGTCCGGCACCGCGAGGAGGTAGGGGGTTGTTTTGCCGGACACACAGACACAGACACACACACACACCTACACACACACACCTACACACACACACAGACACACACAGACACACACACACTCACTCTCTCACTCATTCACACACTCACTCACTCTGTCTCACACTCACTCTCATGCTCTCTGTCTCACTCTGTGTGTCTCCCTCTCCGTCTCTCACCATTTCCCTGTGTCTCACCATCTCCCTGTCTCTCTCTCTCTCTCACTCACTCTCATCATCTCTGTGTGTCTCTCTCTCTGTCTCTCTCTCCATCTCTCTCCATCTCCCTGTCTCTCCCTGTCTCTGTCTCTCTCCATCTCCCTGTCTCTCTCTCTCTCTGTCTCTCTCCCTGTCCCTGTTTCTCCCTGTCTCTCACCATCTCCCTGTCTCTCTCTCCCTGTCTCTCACTCACTCTCATCATCCCTGTCTCTCTCCCTGTCTCTCTCCCTGTCTCCCTGTCTCTCTCTCTGTCTTTCTCCCTGTCTCCCTGTCTCTCTCCCTGTCTCTGTGTCTCTCTCACCATCTCCCTGTCTCTCTCACCATCTCCCTGTCTCTCTCACCATCTCCCTGTCTCTCTCCCTGTCTCTCTCCCTGTCTCCCTGTCTCTCTCCCTGTCTCTCTCCCTGTCTCTCTCCCTGTCTCCCTGTCTCTCTCACCATATCCCTGTCTCTCTCACCATCTCCTTGTCTCTCTCACCATCTCCCTTCTCTCTTCCTGTCTCTCTCCCTGTCTCTTTGTCTCTCTCACCATCTCGCTGTCTCTCTCCCTGTCTCTCTCACCATCTCCCTGTCTCTCTCCCTGTC
>NW_027423682.1:144566-197066 GCF_048934315.1 Petromyzon marinus | reverse complement strand
CCCTCACCACCTCACCCACCACCTCACCAACTCACCACCTCCCTCACCCCCTCCCTCACCACCTCCCTCACCACCTCCCTCACCCCCTCACCCCACCCCAGGATTCTGCCACCATTACCTCCCGGCCGAGGAGTTCCCCAAGGGCTTCGAGTTTGACGCCGATGACGTCAACTTTCCCACGAGTGACCTCTGCTTCGTGGGTCTCATGTCCATGATCGACCCGCCCAGAGCCGCCGTGCCAGACGCCGTGGGAAAGTGTCGCAGTGCTGGCATTAAGGTGACTCGCTGGGTGACTCGCTGGGTGACTCACTGGGTGACTCGCTGGGTGACTGGGTGACTCACTGGGTGACTGAGTGAGTGACTGAGTGAGTGAGTGATTGAATGAGTGACTGGGAGACTGAGCGAGTGACTGAGTGGCTGAGTGATTGAGTGACTGAGTGAGTGACTGAGTGAGTGACTGAGTGACTGAGTGATTGAGTGACTGACTGACTGACTGACTGAGTGAGTGACTGACTAAGTGACTGACTGAGTGACTGAGTGACTCTGTTTTGTGGGTCTCATGTCCATGATCGACCCGCCCAGAGCCGCCGTGCCAGACGCCGTGGGAAAGTGTCGCAGTGCTGGCATTAAGGTGACTCGCTGGGTGACTCGCTGGGTGACTCGCTGGGTGACTCGCTGGGTGACTCGCTGGGTGACTCACTGGGTGACTGGGTGACTCACTGGGTGACTGAGTGAGTGAGTGAGTGATTGAATGAGTGAGTGAGTGAATGAGTGACTGGGAGACTGAGTGAGTGAGTGAGTGACTGGGAGACTGAGTGCGTGACTGAGTGAGTGAGTAACTGACTGAGTGAGTGACTGACTGAGTGACTGAGTGACTGAGTGACTAAGTGAGTGACTGAGTGACTGAGTGTCTCACTGAGTGACTGACTGAGTGACTGACTGAGTGACTGACTGAGTGACTGACTGACTGACTGACTGAGTGACTGACTGACTGACTGAGTGACTGACTGAGTGACTGACTGACTGAGTGACTGACTGAGTGACTGAGTGACTGACTGAGTGACTGAGTGACTCTGCTTCGTGGGTCTCATGTCCATGATCGACCCGCCCAGAGCCGCCGTGCCAGACGCCGTGGGAAAGTGTCGCAGTGCAGGCATTAAGGTGACTCGCTGGGTGACTCGCTGGGTGACTCGCTGGGTGACTCGCTGGGTGACTGGGTGACTCGCTGGGTGACTCGCTGGGTGACTGGGTGACTCACTGGGTGACTGGGTGACTCGCTGGGTGACTGAGTGAGTGAGTGATTGAGTGACTGAGTGACTGAGTGACTCACTGAGTGACTGACTGAGTGACTGACTGAGTAATTGACTGAGTGACTGACTGACTGAGTGACTGACTGAGTGACATAGTGAGTGACTGACTGACTGACTGAGTGACTGAGTGACTCACTGAGTGACTGACTGAGTGACTGACTGAGTAACTGACTGAGTGACTGACTGACTGAGTGACTGACTGAGTGACTGACTGACTGACTGACTGAGTGACTGACTGACTGACTGAGTGACTGACTGAGTGACTGACTAAGTGACTGACTAAGTGACTGACTGAGTGACTGACTGAGTGACTGAGTGACTGACTGAGTGACTGAGTGACTCTGCTTAGTGGGTCTCATGTCCATGATCGACCCGCCCTGAGCCGCCGTGCCAGACGCCGTGGGAAAGTGTCGCAGTGCAGGCATTAAGGTGACTCGCTGGGTGACTCGCTGGGTGACTCGCTGGGTGACTGGGTGACTCACTGGGTGACTGAGTGAGTGAGTGATTGAATGAGTGACTGGGAGACTGAGTGAGTGACTGAGTGGCTGAGTGATTGAGTGAGTGAGTGACTGAGTGAGTGACTGAGTGGCTGAGTGACTGAGTGATTGAGTGAGTGAGTGACTGAGTGAGTGACTGAGTGGCTGAGTGACTGAGTGATTGAGTGACTGACTGACTGACTGAGTGAGTGACTGGCTGAGTGACTGGCTGAGTGACTGAGTGAGTGACTGAGTGACTGAGTGATTGAGTGACTGACTAAGTGACTGACTGACTGACTGACTGAGTGACTGAGTGACTGACTGAGTGACTGACTGAGTGACTGAGTGACTGACTGAGTGACTGAGTGACTCTGCTTCGTGGGTCTCATGTCCATGATCGACCCGCCCAGAGCCGCCGTGCCAGACGCCGTGGGAAAGTGTCGCAGTGCTGGCATTAAGGTGACTCGCTGGGTGACTCGCTGGGTGACTCACTGGGTGACTCGCTGGGTGACTCGCTGGGTGACTCGCTGGGTGACTGGGTCACTGGGTGACTGAGTGAGTGAGTGATTGAATGAGTGACTGGGAGACTGAGTGAGTGAGTGAGTGACTGGGAGACTGAGTGCGTGACTGAGTGAGTGAGTGAGTAACTGACTGAGTGAGTGACTGACTGAGTGACTGAGTGACTGAGTGACTGACTGAGTGACTGAGTGACTGAGTGACTAAGTGAGTGACTGAGTGACTGAGTGTCTCACTGAGTGACTGACTGAGTGACTGACTGACTGACTGAGTGACTGACTGAGTGACTGACTGAGTGACTGACTGACTGACTGAGTGACTGACTGAGTGACTGACTGAGTGAGTGACTGGGTAACTGACTGAGTGACTGAGTGACTGACTGAGTGACTGACTGAGTGACTGAGTGACTGAGTGACTGAGTGACTGACTGAGTGACTGACTGAGTGACTGACTGAGTGACTGAGTAACTGGGTGAGTGACTGGGTGTGTGAGTGATTGGTTGATGATGATGTTGATGGTGGTGTTGGCGATGTTGTTGTTGATGTTGATGATGGTGATGTTGATGATGGTGATGTTGATGATGGTGATGTTGTTGATGGTGATGTTGTGTATGTTGTTAGGTGATGTTGTTGTTGTTGATGATGATGTTGATGGTGATGTTGTTGTTGATGATGATGTTGTTGATGGTGATGCTGTTGATGGTGATGTTGATGATGTTGATGTTGTTGATGATGGTGATGTTGTTGATGGTGATGTTGTTGTTGATGTTGTTAGGTGATGTTGTTGATGGTGATGTTGATGATGGTGATGTTGTGTATGTTCTTAGGTGATGTTGATGGTGATGTTGTTGATGGTGATGTTAGGTGATGTTGTTGATGGTGATGTTGTTGATGGTGATGTTGTTGATGGTGATGTTGATGATGGTGATGTTGTGTATGTTGTTAGGTGATGTTGATGGTGATGTTGTTGATGGTGATGTTGTTGATGGTGATGTTGATGGTGATGATGTTGTTTATGTTGTTAGGTGATGTTGATGGTGATGTTGTTGATGATGATGTTAGGTGATGTTGTTGATGATGATGTTAGGTGATGTTGTTATTGATGGTGATGTTGTTGATGGTGATGTTGTTGATGGTGATGTTGTTGATTGTGATGATGTTAGGTGATGTTGTTAGGTGATGTTGTTAGGTGATGTTGATGGTGATGTTGTTGATGACGATGTTGTTGATGGTGATGTTGTTGATGGTGATGTTGATGGTGATGATGTTAGGTGATGTTGTTAGGTGATGTTGATGGTGATGTTGTTGATGATGATGATGATGTTAGGTGATTATGGTCACCGGTGATCATCCCATCACGGCCAAAGCGATCGCCAAGGGCGTTGGGATCATATCGGAGGGGAATGAGACGGTGGAAGACATCGCAGCCAGACTCAACATCCCGATCAGCCAGGTCAACCCTAGGTGAGACATCATCATCACCATCATCACTAGCATCATCATCATCATCACTATCATATTCACTATCATCATCATCATCACTATCATATTCACTATCATCATCATCATCACTAGCATCATCATCATCATCATCACTATCATATTCACTATCATCATCATCACCATCATCACTAGCATCATCATCATCATCACTATCATATTCACTATCATCATCATCACTATCATATTCACTATCATCATCATCATCACTAGCATCATCACTAGCATCATCATCATCATCCCTATCATATTCACTATCATCACCATCATCACTAGCATCATCATCATCACTATCATATTCACTATCATCATCATCACTATCATATTCACTATCATCATCATCACTATCATATTCACTATCATCATCACTAGCATCATCACTAGCATCATCATCATCATCATCCCTATCATATTCACTATCATCACCATCATCACTAGCATCATCATCATCACTATCATATTCACTATCATCATCATCACTAGCATAATCACTAGCATCACCATCATCATCACCATCACTATCATCATCACTATCACCATCATCACCATCATCACCACCATCATCATCACTATCACCATCATCACCATCATCACCACCATCATCATCACCATCACCATCATCACCATCACTATCACCATCAACATCCCCATCAGCCAGGTCAACCCTAGGTGAGACATCATCAACATTATCACTAGCATCATCACCATCACTATCATCATCAACATCATCACTAGCATCATCACCATCACTATCATCATCACCATCATCAACATCACTAGCATCATCACTATCATCACCATCACTATCATCATCACTATCATCACCATCATCATCATCACCATCATCACCATCATCATCACCTCCATCACTATCACCATCATCATTACCATCATCACCTCCATCACCTCAATCACCATCATCACTATCACCATCACCATCATCACCACTATCATCATCACTATCATCACTATCACCACCATCACTATCACCATCATCACTATCATCACCATCAATATCATCATCACTAGCATCATCAACATCACCACCATCATCATCATCATCACCATCAACACTATCATCATCACCATCAACATCATCACTATCACCATCAACATCATCACTATCACCATCAACATCACCACCATCAACATCACCACCACCATCATCACCATCATCAACACCACTACCATCACCATCACTGTGTATCTGAGTGACTGTGTATCTGAGTGTGTAGCTGAGTGAGTAGCTGAGTGACTGTGTATCTGAGTGAGTAGCTGAGTGACTGTGTATCTGAGTGTGTAGCTGAGTGAGTAGCTGAGTGAGTGTGTATCTGAGTGTGTAGCTGAGTAACTGTGTATCTGAGTGACTGTGTATCTGAGTGTGTAGTTGAGTGAGTATCTGAGTGACTGTGTATCTGAGTGTGTAGCTGAGTGAGTAGCTGAGTGAGTAACTGGGTGACTGTGTATCTGAGTGAGTGTGTATCTGAGTGTGTAGCTGAGTGAGTAGCTGAGTGACTGTGTATCTGAGTGAGTAGCTGAGTGAGTAACTGGGTGACTGTGTATCTGAGTGACTGTGTATCTGAGTGAGTAGCTGAGTAACTGTGTATCTGAGTGAGTAGCTGAGTGAGTAACTGGGTGACTGTGTATCTGAGTGAGTGTGTATCTGAGTGTGTAGCTGAGTGAGTAGCTGAGTGAGTAGCTGAGTGAGTGTGTATCTGAGTGTGTAGCTGAGTGACTGTGTATCTGAGTGAGTAGCTGAGTGAGTAACTGGTGACTATGTATCTGAGTGTGTATCTGAGTGTGTAGCTGAGTGAGTAGCTGAGTGACTGTGTATCTGAGTGAGTAACTGGGTGACTGTGTATCTGAGTGACTGTGTATCTGAGTGTGTAGCTGAGTGAGTAGCTGAGTGACTGTGTATCTGAGTGAGTAGCTGAGAGAGTAACTGGGTGACTGTGTAGCTGAGTGACTGTGTATCTGAGTGAGTAACTGGGTGACTGTGTAGCTGAGTGACTGTGTAGCTGAGTGGGTATCTGAGTGTGTAGCTGAGTGAGTAACTGAGTGACTGTGTATCTGAGTGAGTAGCTGAGTGAGTAACTGGGTGACTGTGTATCTGAGTGAGTGTGTATCTGAGTGAGTAGCTGACTGTGTAGCTGGGTCTGTTGCTGAGTGACTGTGTATCTGACTGTGTAGTTGAGTGAGTAGCTGAGTGAGTAGCTGAGTGACTGCGTATCTGAGTGAGTAGCTGAGTGAATAGCTGAGTGACTGAGTGAGTATCTGAGCGACTGAGTGAGTAGCTGAGTGAGTAGCTGAGTGAGTAACTGAGTGACTGTGTATCTGAGTGTGTATCTGAGTAGCTGAATGACTGTGTATCTGAGTGTGTATCTGAGTGAGTAGCTGAGTGAGTAACTGAGTGACTGTGTCGCTGAGTGACTGTATCTGAGTGAGTAGCTGAGTGAGTAACTGGGTGAGTAGCTGATTGACTGTGTATCTGAGTGACTGTGTATCTGGGTGAGTAGCTGAGTGAGTAGCTGGGTGACTGTGTATCTTAGTGACTGACTGTGTAGCTGAGTGACTGTGTAGCTGAGTGTGTAGCTGAGTGTGTAGCTGAGTGTGTAGCTGAGTGAGTAACTGGGTGGCTGTGTAGCTGAGTGAGTGGCTAAGTGACTGTGTAGCTGACTGTGTAGCTGAGTGAGTGGCTGAGTATGTAGCTGAGTGTGTATCTGAGTGACTGTGTATCTGAGTGAGTGACTGTGTAGCTGAGTGACTGACTGTGTAGCTGAGTGACTGACTGTGTAGCTGAGTGACTGACTGTGTATCTGAGTGAGTGTGTATCTGAGTGTGTAGCTGAATGAGTAGCTGAGTGACTGTGTATCTGAGTGACTGTGTAGCTGAGTGTGTAGCTGAGTGAGTAACTGTGTGACTGTGTAGCTGAGTGACTGTGTAGCTGAGTGACTGTGACTGAGTGAGTGGCTGAGTGAGTAAGTGGGTGACTGTGTATCTTAGTGACTGACTGTGTAGCTGAGTGACTGTGTAGCTGAGTGTGTAGCTGAGTGTGTAGCTGAGTGAGTAACTGGGTGGCTGTGTAGCTGAGTGAGTGGCTAAGTGACTGTGTAGCTGACTGTGTAGCTGAGTGAGTGGCTGAGTATGTAGCTGAGTGTGTAGCTGAGTGAATGTGTATCTGAGTGAGTGACTGTGTAGCTGAGTGACTGTGTATCTGAGTGACTGTGTAGCTAAGTGACTGTGTATCTGAGTGACTGACTGTGTAGCTGAGTGTGTAGCTGAGTGACTGTGGCTGAGTGACTGTGTAGCTGAGTGACTGACTGTGTAGCTGAGTGACTGACTGTGTAGCTGAGTGAGTAGCTGAGTGACTGAGTGTGTAGCTGAGTGTGTAGCTGAGTGACTGTGGCTGAGTGACTGTGTAGCTGAGTGAGTGGCTGAGTGAGTAGTTGAGTGTGTAGCTGAGTGAGTAGCTGGGTGAGTAGCTGGGTGAGTAGCTGGGTGAGTAGCTGGGTGAGTAGCTGAGTGACTGAGTGTGTATCTGAGTGAGTAGTTGAGTGAGTAGTTGAGTGAGTAGCTGAGTGTGTAGCTGAGTGAGTAGCTGAGTATCTGAGCGACTGAGTGAGTAACTGAGTGTGTAGCTGAGTGACTGATTGTGTAGCTGTGTGAGTAGCTGAGTGAGTAGCTGAGTGACTGTGTAGCTGAGTGAGTAGCTGAGTGAGTAGCTGAGCGACTGAGTGTGTATCTGAGTGTGTATCTGAGTGTGTAGCTGAGTGTGTAGCTGAGTGTGTATCTGAGTGAGTAGCTGAGTGTGTATCTGAGTGAGTAGCTGAGCGACTGACTGTGTATCTGAGTGAGTAGCTGAGTGTGTATCTGAGTGTGTATCTGAGTCAGTACCTGAGTGTGTATCTGAGTGTGTATCTGAGTGAGTAGCTGAGTGTGTATCTGAGTGTGTAGCTGAGCGACTGACTGTGTATCTGAGTGAGTAGCTGAGTATGTATCTGAGTGTGTATCTGAGTGAGTACCTGAGTGTGTATCTGAGTATGTATCTGAGTGAGTACCTGAGTGAGTACCTGAGTGTGTAGCTGGGTGAGTAGCTGAGTGTGTAGCTGAGTGACTGAGTGTGTATCTGAGTGAGTGACTGAGTGAGTAGCTGAGTGACTGTGTAGCTGAGTGAGTAGCTGAGTGAGTAGCTGAGTGTGTAGTTGAGTGAGTAGCTGACTGACTGTGTATCTGTCTGTGTATCTGAGTGAGTAGCTGAGTGTGTAGCTGAGTGACTGTGTATCTGAGTGTGTATCTGAGTGAGTACCTGAGTGAGTACCTGAGTGTGTAGCTGGGTGAGTAGCTGAGTGTGTAGCTGAGTGACTGAGTGTGTATCTGAGTGAGTGACTGAGTGAGTAACTGAGTGACTGTGTAGCTGAGTGAGTAGCTGAGTGAGTAGCTGAGTGTGTAGTTGAGTGAGTAGCTGACTGACTGTGTATTTGTCTGTGGATCTGAGTGAGTAGCTGAGTGTGTATCTGAGTGACTGTGTATCTGAGTGAGTAGCTGAGTGAGTAGCTGAGTGACTGACTGTATAGCTGAGTGAGTAGCTGAGTGTGTATCTGAGTGACTGTGTATCTGAGTGAGTAGCTGAGTGAGTAGCTGAGTGACTGACTGTATAGCTGAGTGAGTAGCTGAGTGTGTAGCTGAGTGTGTAGCTGAGTGTGTAGCTGAGTGTGTAGCTTATTGAGTAGCTGAGTGTGTAGCTGAGTGACTGTGTATCTGGGTGTGTATCTGAGTGTGTAGCTGAGTGAATGACTGTATAGCTGAGTGAGTAGCTGAGTGACTGACTGTGTATCTGAGTGTGTATCTGGGTGTGTACCTGAGTGACTGTGTAGCTGGGTGAGTAGCTGAGTGAGTAACTGGGTGACTGTGTATTTGAGTGAGTGTGTATCTGAGTGTGTAGCTGAGTGAGTAACTGGGTGACTGTGTAGCTGAGTGAGTAGCTGAGTGACTGACTGTATAGCTGAGTGAGTGTGTATCTGACTGTGTAGCTGGGTGTGTAGCTGAGTGAGTAGCTGAGTGAGTAGCTGGGTGTGTAGCTGGGTGACTGTGTAGCTGAGTGTGTATCTGAGTGAGTGACTGAGTGAGTGACTGCGTGAGTAGCTGAGTGACTGTATCTGGGTGTGTAGCTGAGTGTGTAGCTGACTGTGTAGCTGGGTTTGTAGCTGAGCGACTGTGTATCTGAGTGAGTAGCTGAGTGTGTATCTGAGTGTGTAGCTGAGTGTGTATCTGAGTTACTGTGTAGCTGAGTGTGTAGCTGAGTGGGTAGCTGAGCGACTGACTGTATAGCTGAGTGAGTAACTGAGTGACTGTGTAGCTGAGCGACTGTGTATCTGAGTTACTGTATAGCTGACTGTGTATCTAAGTGTATAGCTGACTGTATAGCTGGGTGAGTGACTGAGTGAGTAGCTGAGTGAGTAGCTGAGTGACTGTGTATCTGAGTGACTGTGTAGGTGAGTGACTGTGTATCTGAGTGAGTAGCTGAGTGACTGTGTAGGTGAGTGACTGAGTGAGTAGCTAAGTGAGTAACTGAGTGACTGTATAGCTGAGTGACTGAGTGACTGTATAGCTGAGTGAGTAGCTGAGTCACTGTGTATCTGAGTGTGTAACTGGATGAGTAGCTGAGTGTGTAGCTGAGTGACTGTATAGCTGAGTGAGTAGCTGAGTGACTGTGTATCTGAGTTACTGTGTAGGTGAGTGACTGAGTGTGTAGCTGGATGAGTAGCTGAGTGAGTAACTGAGTGACTGTATAGCTGAGTGTGTAGCTGAATGTGTAGCTGGATGAGTAGATGAGTGAGTAACTGAGTGAGTAGCTGAGTGACTGTATAGCTGAGTGTGTAGCTGAGTGTGTAGCTGGATGAGTAGATGAGTGAGTAGCTGAGTGAGTAGCTGAGTGACTGTGTATCTGAGTGTGTAGCTGAGTGACTGTATAGCTGAGTGTGTAGCTGAGTGACTGTATAGCTGAGTGTGTAGCTGGATGAGTAGCTGAGTGAGTATCTGGGTGTGTAGCTGAGTGAGTAACTGAGTGACTGTGTAGCTGGATGAGTAGCTGAGTGAGTAGCTGAGTGAGTAGCTGAGTGACTGTGTATCTGAGTGAGTGTGTATCTGAGTGTGTAGCTGAGTGACTGTGTAGCTGAGTGAGTAGCTGAGTGAGTAGCTGAGTGAGTAGCTGAGTGAGTAGCTGAGTGAGTAGCTGAGTGACTGCTGGCGTGTCTCGACAGGGACGCTAAGGCGTGCGTGGTGCACGGCACGGACCTCAAGGAGTTGTCGCAGGACCAGATTGACGAGATCCTGAAGAACCACACAGAGATTGTGTTCGCTCGGACATCACCACAGCAGAAACTCATCATTGTGGAGGGATGTCAGAGACAGGTGAGGAACAATCACTCAGTCACTCACTCAGTCACTCACTCAGTCACTCACTCAGTCACTCACTCAGTCACTCAGTTAGTCAGTCAGTCAGTCACTCAGTCAGTCACTCACTCAGTCACTCACTCAGTCACTCACTCAGTCAGTCACTCACTCAGTCACTCACTCAGTCACTCAGTCAGTCAGTCACTCAGTCACTCACTCAGTCAGTCACTCAGTCACTCACTCACTCAGTCAGTCAGTCAGTCACTCAGCCACTCACTCAGTTAGTCACTCAGTCACTCAGTCAGTCAGTCACTCAGTCAGTCACTCACTCAGTCAGTCACTCAGTCACTCAGTCACTCAGTCACTCACTCAGTTAGTCACTCAGTCACTCAGTCACTCAGTCACTCACTCAGTCACTCAGTCACTCACTCAGTCACTCACTCAGTCAGTCACTCAGTCAGTCAGTCAGTCAGTCACTCACTCACTCACTCAGTCAGTAAGTCAGTCAGTCACTCAGTCACTCAGTTAGTCACTCAGTCAGTCACTCAGTCAGTCACTCACTCACTCAGTCACTCAGTCAGTCACTCAGCGACTCAGTCAGTCACCCACTCAGCTACTCACCCAGCCACACAGAGATTGTGTTCGCTAGGACATCACCACAGCAGAAACTCATCATTGTGGAGGGATGTCAGAGACAGGTGAGGAACAATCACTCAGTCACTCAGTCAGTCACTCACTCAGTCATTCATTGACTCAGTCAGTCACTCACTCACTCACTCAGTCAGTCACCCACTCAGTCACTCACTCACACACTCAGTAACTCAGTCACTCACTCAGTCACTCACTCAGTCAGTCAGACTGACGAGATCCTAAAGAACCACACAGAGATTGTGTTCGCTAGGACATCACCACAGCAAAAACTCATCATTGTGGAGGGATGTCAGAGACAGGTGAGGAACACTGTCACTCAGTTAGTCACTCAGTCAGTCACTCACTCAGTCACTCACTCAGTCACTCAGTCAGTCACTCAGTTAGTCACTCACTCAGTCACTCACTCAGTCACTCACTCAGTCACTCAGTTAGTCACTCAGTCACTCACTCAGTCACTCACTCACTCAGTCACTCACTCAGTCACTCACTCAGTCACTCAGTCAGTCACTCAGTTAGTCACTCACTCAGTCACTCACTCACTCAGTCACTCAGTGACTCACTCAGTCAGTCAGTCAGTCACTCACTCACTCAGTCACTCAGTCACTCAGTCACTCACTCACTCAGGCATTCACTCACTCAGTCACTCACTCACTCAGTCACTCAGTGACTCACTCAGTCAGTCACTCAGTCACTCAGTCACTCACTCAGTCAGTCAGTCACTCACTCACTCAGTCACTCAGTTAGTCACTCAGTCAGTCAGTCAGTCACTCACTCACTCAGTCAGTCACTCACTCACTCACTCAGCCACTCACTCACTCAGGCATTCACTCACTCAGCCACTCACTCACTCAGCCACTCACTCAGTCACTCAGCCACTCACTCAGCCAATCACTCACTCAGTCACTCAGTCAGTCACTCAGTCAGTCACTCACTCAGTCACTCACTCACTCAGTCAGTCACTCAGTCAGTCACTCACTCAGTCACTCACTCACTCAGTCAGTCACTCAGTCAATCACTCAGTCAGTCACTCACTCAGTCACTCACTCACTCAGTCAGTCACTCAGTCAGTCACTCAGTCACTCACTCAGTCACTCAGCCAATCACTCACTCAGTCACTCACTCACTCAGTCACTCAGTCACTCAGTCAGTCACTCAGTCACTCAGTGACTCACTCAGTCAGTCAGTCACTCAGTCACTCAGTCACTCACTCAGTCAGTCAGTCACTCACTCAGTCACTCACTCACTCAGTCAGTCAGTCAGTCACTCACTCACTCAGTCACTCAGTTAGTCACTCAGTCAGTCAGTCACTCACTCACTCAGTCAGTCACTCACTCACTCACTCAACCACTCACTCACTCAGGCATTCACTCACTCAGGCATTCACTCACTCAGCCACTCACTCACTCACTCAGCCACTCACTCACTCACTCAGCCACTCACTCAGTCACTCAGCCACTCACTCAGCCAATCACTCACTCAGTCACTCAGTCAGTCACTCAGTCAGTCACTCACTCAGTCACTCACTCACTCACTCAGCCACTCACTCAGTCACTCAGCCATTCACTCAGCCACTCAGCCACTCACTCAGCCACTCACTCTCCCACCCCCCTCTCTCTCCCCCCACCTCTCCCCCCCACCACTCTCCCCCCCCACCACTCTCCCCGCCCCCCACCTCTCCCCCCACTAGGGCGCCATCGTGGCCGTGACAGGCGATGGTGTCAACGACTCTCCAGCCCTGAAGAAGGCCGACATCGGAGTGGCCATGGGCATCGCCGGCTCGGATGTCTCGAAGCAAGCGGCAGACATGATCCTGCTTGATGATAACTTCGCCTCCATCGTGACGGGAGTGGAGGAAGGTGGGTGGGTTAGTGGGGGGGTTAGTGGGTGGGTGGGTTAGTGGGGGGGTTAGTGGGTGGGTGGGTGGGTGAGTGAGTGGGTGGGTGGAAGAGTGGGTGGGTGGGTGAGTGAGTGAGTGAGTGGGTGCGTGAGTGGGTGGGTTAGTGGGTGGGTGGGTGAGTGAGTGAGTGAGTGGGTGAGTGGGTGAGTGAGTGGGTGAGTGAGTTGGTGAGTAAGTGAGTGAGTGGGTGGGTGAGTGGGTTAGTGGGTGAGTGAGTGAGTGGGTGAGTGAGTGAGTGGGTGAGTGAGTGGGTGGGTGAGTGAGTGGGTGAGTGAGTGAGTGGGTGAGTGAGTGAGTGAGTGGGTGAGTGGGTGAGTGAGTGAGTGGGTGGGTGAGTGAGTGAGTGAGTTGGTGAGTGAGTGGGTGGGTGAGTGAGTGAGTGGGTGGGTGGGTGAGTGAGTGAGTGAGTGACATGATCCTGCTTGACGATAACTTCGCCTCCATCGTGACGGGAGTGGAGGAAGGTGGGTGGGTTGGTGGGTGGGTGGGTTAGTGGGGGGGTTGGGTGGGTGGGCTGGTGGGGGGGGTTAGTGGGTGGGTTGGTGGGGGGGTTAGTGGGTGGGTGGGTGAGTGGGTGAGTGAGTGGGTGAGTGAGTTGGTGAGTGAGTGAGTGGATGGGTGGGGGGGATTGGTGGGTGGGTTGGTGGGTGGGTTGGTGGGTGGGTTGGTGGGTGGGTGGGTTGGTGGGTGACTAAGAGAGTGGGTGACTAAGTGAGTGAGTAGCTGACTGGGTGACTAGGTGATTGGGTGACTAGCTGACTGGGTGACTAGGTGAGTGGGTGACTAAGTGAATGACTAGGTGAGTGACTAGGTGAGTGGGTGACTAGCTGACTGGGTGACTAGGTGAGTGGGTGACTAGGTGAGTGAGTAGCTGAGTGGGTAACTAAGTGAATGACTAGGTGAGTGAGTAGGTGAGTGGGTGACTAAGTGAGTGAGTATCTGAGTGGGTGACTAGGTGAGTGGGTGACTAGCTGACTGGGTGACTAGGTGAGTGGGTGACTAAGTGAGTGACTAGGTGAATGGGTGACTAAGTGACTAGCTGACTGGGTGACTAGGTGAGTGGGTGACTAAGTGAGTGCGTGACTAGCTGACTAAGTGAGTAGCTGAGTGGGTGACTAGGTGATTCGGTGACTAGCTGACTGGGTGACTAGGTGAGTGGGTGACTATGTGAGTGGGGACTAGGTGAATGGGTGACTAAGTGACTAGCTGACTGGGTGACTAGGTGAGTGGGTGACTAGCTGACTAAGTGTGTAGCTGACTGGGTGACTAGGTGAGTGGGTGACTAGCTGACTGGGTGACTAGCTGACTGGGTGACTAGGCGAGTGGGTGACTAAGTGGGTGAGTAGCTGAGTGACTAGGCGAGTGGGTGACTAAGTGGGTGAGTAGCTGAGTGACTAGGTGAGTGGGTGACTAGGTGAGTGAGTAGCTGAGTGACTCACCCACCCTCTCTGTGGTCTCTACCCACCCACCCCACCCACCTCCCCTACCCACCCAGGACGCCTCATTTTCGACAACCTGAAGAAGTCGATCGCCTACACGCTGACGAGTAACATTCCCGAGATAACGCCCTTCCTGTTCTTCATCATCGCCAACATCCCGCTGCCGCTGGGCACAGTCACCATCCTGTGCATCGACCTCGGCACAGACATGGTGAGCACCTCGCACGCCCTCGCTCAGTCACTCCATCAGCTCAGACAGTCGCTCAGACAGTCGCTCAGATAGTCGCTCAGTCGCTCAGATAGTCGGTCAGGCGCTCAGACAGTCGCTTGTTCACTCAGCCAGTCGGTCAGACAGTCGGTCAGTCGCTCAGTCAGTCGCTCAGCCAGTCGCTCAGACAGTCGCTCAGACAGTCAGTCAGACAGTCGCTCAGTCGCTCAGATAGTCGGTCAGACAGTCGGTCAGTCGCTCAGCCAGTCGCTCACTCAGCCAGTCAGTCGCTCATTCAGTCGCTCAGACAGTCGCTCACTCGCTCAGCCAGTCGCTCAGACAGTCGCTCAGTCAGTCGCTCAGACAGTCGCTCACTCGCTCAGACAGTCGGTCAGACAGTCGCTCAGTCGCTCAGACAGTCGGTCAGACAGTCGCTCAGTTGCTCAGACAGTCGCTCAGACAGTCGCTCAGTCGCTCAGACAGTCGCTCAGACAGTCGCTCAGTCGCTCAGATAGTCGCTCAGACAGTCGCTCAGACAGTCGCTCAGTCGCTCGCTCAGCTCAGACAGTCGCTCAGTCGCTCAGACAGTCGCTCAGACAGTCGCTCAGACAGTCGCTCACTCAGCCAGTCAGTCACTCAGCCAGTCGCTCAGTCGCTCAGACAGTCGGTCAGACAGTCGCTCGTTCACTCAGCCAGTCGCTCAGACAGTCGTTCAGACAGTCACTCAGACAGTCGCTTGTTCACTCAGCCAGTCGGTCAGACAGTCGGTCAGACAGTCGGTCAGTCGCTCAGCCAGTCAGTCGCTCAGACAGTCGCTCAGCCAGTCGCTCAGTCGCTCAAACAGTCGCTCGGTCACTCAGCCAGTCAGTCGCTCAGACAGTCGCTCAGTCGCTCGCTCAGCCAGTCGCTTGCTCAGCCAGTCGCTCGTTCGCTCAGACAGTCGCTCACTCGCTCAGACAGTCGCTCACTCAGCCAGTCGCTCAGCCAGTCGCTCGTTCACTCAGCCAGTCACTCAATCAGGCAGTCGCTTGCTCAGTCGCTCGCTCGGCCAGTCACTCGCTCAACCAGTCGCTCGATCAGCCAGTCGCTTGCTCAGCCAGTCACTCAATCAGGCAGTCGCCTGCTCAGTTGCTCGCTCGGCCAGTCGCTCACTCAACCAGACGCTCGATCAGCCAGTCGCTTGCTCAGCCAGTCACTCGCTCAGCCAGTCGCTCGCTCAGCCACTCGCTTGCTCAGCCAGTCACTCGCTCAGCCAGTCGCTCGATCAGCCAGTCACTCGCTCAGCCAGTCGCTCGATCAGCCAGTCACTCGCTCAGCCAGTCGCTCGCTCAGCCAGTCACTCACTCAGCCAGTCACTCACTCAGCCAGTCGCTCGCTCAGCCAGTCGCTCACTCGCTCAGCCAATCGCTCAGCCAGTCGCTCGCTCGCTCATTCAGTCGCCAACTCGCTCATTCAGCTAGAAGGCTGCTAACTCACCCCCCTCTCTCTCCCACTTGGTTCGCTCCACCTCCCCCCCTCCCAATGGTTTGCTCCACCTCCCCCCCCCCTCCCACTTGGTTTGCTCCACCCCCCCTCTCTCTCCCACTTGGTTTGCTCCACCTCCCCCCCATCCCCTCCCACTTGGTTTGCTCCACCCCCCCCCCTCCCACTTGGTCCGCTCCACCTCCCGCCCCTCTCTCTCCCACTTGGTTTGCTCCACCCCCCCCCCTCCCACTTGGTTTGCTCCACCCCCCCCCCTCCCACTTGGTTTGCTCCACCCCCCCCCCTTCCCACTTGGTCCGCTCCACCTCTCCCCCCTCTCTCTCCCACTTGGTTTGCTCCACCCCCCCCCTCCCACTTGGTTTGCTCCACCCCCCCCCCTCCCACTTGGTTTGCTCCACCCCCCCCCCTCCCACTTGGTTTGCTCCACCTCCCCCCCCCTCTCCCTCCCACTTGGTTTGCTCCACCCCCCCCCCCCCTCCCACTTGGTCTGCTCCACCTGCTCAGGTGCCGGCGATCTCGCTGGCCTACGAGGCGGCTGAGAGTGACATCATGAAGAGGCAGCCACGGAACCCGCGTGTGGACAAGCTGGTGAACGAGAGACTCATCAGCATCGCGTACGGACAGATCGGTGGGAGTCTCACTCAGTCACTCACTCACTCGCTCAGTCACCCACTCAGTCACTCAGTCACCCACTTAGTCACTCACTCACTCAGTCACCCACTCAGTCAACCACTCAGTCAGTCACCCACTCGCTCGCTCAGTCACTCGCTGGTGAACGAGAGACTCATCAGTATCGCGTACGGACAGATCGGTGGGAGTCTCACTCAGTCACTCACTCACTCAGTCACTCACTCAGTCACTCACTCAGTCACCCACTCAGTCACTCACTCACTCAGTCACTCACTCACTCAGTCACCCACTCAGTCAACCACTCAGTCAGTCACCCACTCGCTCGCTCAGTCACTCGCTGGTGAACGAGAGACTCATCAGCATCGCGTACGGACAGATCGGTGGGAGTCTCACTCAGTCACTCACTCACTCAGTCACTCAGTCACCCACTTAGTCACTCACTCACTCAGTCAACCACTCAGTCACTCACTCAGTCACTCAGTCACCCACTCACTCGCTGGTGAACGAGAGACTCATCAGCATCGCGTACGGACAGATCGGTGGGAGTCTCAATCAGTCACTCACTCACTCAGTCACTCAGTCACTCAGTCACTCACTCAGTCACTCAGTCAGTCACCCATTCAGTCACTCACTCACTCACTCAGTCACTCACTCACTCAGTCACTCACTCACTCACTCAGTCACTCAGTCACTCAGTCACTCAGTCACTCACTCGCTCAGTCACCCACTCAGTCACTCACTCACTCAGTCACTCACTCACTCACTCAGTCACCCACTCAGTCAACCACTCAGTCAGTCACCCACTCGCTCGCTCAGTCACTCGCTGGTGAACGAGAGACTCATCAGCATCGCGTACGGACAGATCGGTGGGAGTCTCACTCAGTCACTCACTCACTCACTCAGTCACTCACTCACTCAGTCACTCACTCACTCACTCAGTCACTCACTCACTCAGTCACTCACTCACTCACTCAGTCACTCAGTCACTCAGTCACTCAGTCACTCACTCGCTCAGTCACCCACTCAGTCACTCACTCACTCAGTCACTCACTCACTCAGTCACCCACTCAGTCAACCACTCAGTCAGTCACCCACTCGCTCGCTCAGTCACTCGCTGGTGAACGAGAGACTCATCAGCATCGCGTACGGACAGATCGGTGGGAGTCTCACTCAGTCACTCACTCACTCAGTCACTCAGTCACCCACTTAGTCACTCACTCACTCAGTCAACCACTCAGTCACTCACTCAGTCACTCAGTCACCCACTCACTCGCTGGTGAACGAGAGACTCATCAGCATCGCGTACGGACAGATCGGTGGGAGTCTCAATCAGTCACTCACTCACTCAGTCACTCACTCACTCAGTCACTCACTCAGTCACTCAGTCAGTCACTCACTCAGTCACCCACTCACTCACTCAGTCACCCACTCACCCACTCAGTCACTCAGTCAACCACTCAGTCACCCACTCAGTCACTCACTCACTCACCCACTCACTCACCCACTCACTCACTCAGTCACTCACTCACTCACCCACTCACTCACCCACTCACTCACTCAGTCACTCACTCACTCAGTCACTCACTCACTCGCTCACTCGCTGGTGAACGAGAGACTCATCAGCATCGCTTACGGACAGATCGGTGGGAGTCTCGCCCACTCACTCGCTCAGTCGCCAACTCGCTCAGTCACCCACTCGCTCGCTCAGTCAACAACTCGCTCACTCACTCGCTCGCTCGCTCAGTCACCCACCCACTCAGTCACCCACTCACTCACTCAGTCACCCACTCACTCACTCAGTCAGCCACTCACCCACTCGCTCACTCAGTCGCTCAGTCGCTCGCTCAGTCACTCACTCAGTCGCTCACTCGCTCGCTCACTCACTCGCTCGCTCACTCAGTCAACCATTCAGTCACCCACACGCTCAGTCAGTCACTCGCTCAGTCGCTCACTCACCCACACGCTCACTCACCCACTCACTCACTCACCAACCCACCACCCACCCATTCACTCACCCACTCACCCACCCAGTATCCCACCACCCACCCACTCACTCACCCACTCACCCACCCACTCACCCACTCACTCACTCACCCACCCACCCACTCACCCACTCACTCACTCACCCACTCACCCACCCACTCACCCACCCACTCACTCACCCACTCACCCACCCACCCACCCACTCACCCACTCACCCACTCACCCACTCACTCACCCACTCATCCACCCACCCACTCACCCACTCACTCACTCACCCACTCACCCACTCACCCACCCACTCACCCACCCACTCACTCACCCACCCACCCGCCCACTCACCCACCCACTCACCCACTCACTCACCCACCCACTCACCCACTCACCCACCCACTCACCCACCCACCCACTCACCCACTCACCCACCCACCCACTCACCCACTCACCCACCAACCCACTCACCCACTCACTCACCCACCCACTAACCCATCCACTCACCCACCCACTCACTCACTCCCCCCCCCACTAACCCCCCCACTAACCCCCCCCACTAACCCCCCCCACTCTCTGCAGGGATGATTCAGGCACTGGGAGGATTTTTCGCCTACTTCGTCATCCTCACAGAGAACGGATTCCTGCCAGCGGATCTCCTGGGCATTCGCCTACAGTGGGATAATAAACACGTCAACGATCTCACAGACTCGTACGGGCAGGAGTGGGTGAGTGGCTGGGTGGGTGGGTGAGTGGGGGGGTGAGTGGGTGGGTGGGTGGGGGAGTGAGTGGGTGGGTGGGTGGGGGGGAGAGTGAGTGAGCGGGTGGGTGGGTGAGTGGGTGGGTGGGTGAGTGGGTGGGTGAGTGGGTGGGTGAGTGGGGGGGTGAGTCGGGGGGTGGGTGAGTGGGAGGGGGAGTTGGTGGGTGGGTGAGTGGGTGGGTGGGTGAGTGGGTGAGTGGGTGGGTGAGTGAGTGGGTGGGTGGGTGAGTGGGTGGGTGAGTGAGTGGATCTCTTGGGCATTCGCCTACAGTGGGATAATAAACACGTCAACGATCTCACAGACTCGTACGGGCAGGAGTGGGTGAGTGGCTGGGTGGGTGGGGGGTGAGTGGGTGGGTGGCTGGGTGGGTGGGGGGTGGGTGAGTGGCTGGGGGGGTGAGTGGGTGAGTGGGTGAGTGAGTGGGTGGCTGGGTGGGTGAGTGGGTGAGTGAGTGGTTGAGTGGGTGGGTGAGTGGGTGGGGGGGGGGGTGAGTGGGTGGGTGGGGGGGTGGCTGGGTGGGTGGGTGAGTGGGGGGGTGAGAGGGTGGGTGGGGGGGGTGAGTGGGGGGGTGGGTGAGTGAGTGGGTGGGGGAGTGAGTGGGTGAGTGGGGGAGTGAGTGGGTGGGTGAGTGGGTGGGTGAGTGAGTGTAACTCTGTGTCTCTGTGTGTGTCTCTCTGTCTCACTGTGTCTCTCCAGACCTACGAACAGCGCAAGTTAGTGGAGTATACGTGCCACACCGCATTCTTCGTGAGCATTGTGGTGGTCCAGTGGGCCGATCTCATCGTCTGCAAAACCAGACGCAACTCCGTTTTCCAGCAGGGCATGAAGTGAGTGCGGGATTCACTCAGAGATTCACTCAGAGACTCACTCAGAAACTCACTCACTCAGAGACTCACTCACTCAGAGACTCACTCAGAAACTCACTCACTCAGAGACTCACTCACTCAGAAACTCACTCACTCAGAGACTCACTCAGAAACTCACTCACTCAGAGACTCACTCACTCAGAGACTCACTCAGAGACTCACTCAGTGACTCACTCAGAGACTTACTCAGAGACTCACCAGAGACTCACTCACTCAGAGACTTAGTCAGAGACTCACTCACTCAGAAACTCACTCAGAGACTCACTCACTCAGAGACTCACTCAGAGACTCACTCACTCAGAGACTCACTCACTCAGAGACTCACTCACTCAGAGACTCACACACTCAGAGACTCACTCACTCAGAGACTCACTCAGAGACTCACTCAGAGACTCACTCAGAGACTCACTCACAGATTCACTCAGAGACTCACTCAGAGACTCACTCACTCAGAGACTCACTCACTCAGAGACTTACTCACTTAGAGACTCACTCAGAGACTCACTCACTCAGAGACTCACTCAGAGACTCACTCAGTGACTCACTAACTCAGAGACTCACTCAGAGACTTACTCACTTAGAGACTCACTCAGAGACTCACTCACTCAGAGACTCACTCAGAGACTCACTCAGTGACTCACTAACTCAGAGACTCACTCAGAGACTCACTCAGTGACTCACTCAGAGACTTACTCAGAGACTCACCAGAGACTCACTCAGAGACTTACTCACTCAGAGACTCACTCACTCAGAGACTTAGTCAGAGACTCACTCACTCAGAAACTCACTCAGAGACTCACTCACTCAGAGACACACTCAGAGACTCACTCAGAGACTCACTCACTCAGAGACTCACTCACTCAGAGACTCACTCACTCAGAGACTCACACACTCAGAGACTCACTCACTCAGAGACTCACTCAGAGACTCACTCAGAGACTCACTCAGAGACTCACTCACAGATTCACTCAGAGACTCACTCAGAGACTCACTCACTCAGAGACTTACTCAGAGACTCACTCAGAGACTCACTCACTCAGAGACTCACTCAGACACTCACTCAGAGACTTAGTCAGAGACTCACTCACTCAGAGACTCACTCAGAGACTCACTCAGAGACTCACTCACTCAGAGACTCACTCAGAGACTCACTCAGAGACTTAGTCAGAGACTCACTCACTCAGAGACTCACTCAGAGACTCACTCACTCAGAGACTCACTCAGAGACTCACTCAGAGACTTACTTAGAGACTCACTCAGAGACTCACTCACTCAGAGACTCACTCAGAGACTCACTCAGAGACTCACTCAGAGACTCAGAGACTCACTCACTCAGAGACTGACTCACTCAGAGACTCACTCACTCAGAGACTCACTCAGAGACTTACTCAGAGACTTACACACACACTCACTCACTCAGAGACTCACTCAGAGACTTACATACTCACTCAGAGACTCACTCAGAGACTCACTCAGAGACTCACTCACTCAGAGACTTACTCAGTCAGAGACTCACTCACTCAGAGACTTACACACTCACTCACTCAGAGACTCACTGACTCACTCAGAGACTCACTCACTCAGAGACTTACTCAGTCAGAGACTCACTCAGTCAGAGACTCACTCAGAGACTTACACACTCACTCACTCAGAGACTTACTCAGTCAGAGACTCACTCAGTCAGAGACTCACTCAGTCAGAGACTCACTCACTCAGAGACTCACTCAGAGACTCACTCAGAGACTTAGTCAGAGACTCACTCAGAGACTCACTCAGAGACTCACTCACTCAGAGACTCACTCAGAGACTCACTCAGAGACTTACTTAGAGACTCACTCAGAGACTCACTCACTCAGAGACTCACTCAGAGACTCACTCAGAGACTCAGAGACTCACTCACTCAGAGACTCACTCACTCAGAGACTCACTCACTGAGACTCACTCAGAGACTTACTCAGAGACTTACACACACACTCACTCACTCAGAGACTCACTCAGAGACTTACATACTCACTCAGAGACTCACTCAGAGACTCACTCACTCAGAGACTTACTCAGTCAGAGACTCACTCACTCAGAGACTTACACACTCACTCACTCACTCAGAGACTCACTGACTCACTCAGAGACTCACTCACTCAGAGACTTACTCAGTCAGAGACTCACTCAGTCAGAGACTCACTCAGTCAGAGACTCACTCAGTCAGAGACTCACTCACTCAGAGACTCACTCAGAGACTTACTCACTCAGAGACTCACTCACTTAGAGACTTACTCACTCAGAGACTCACTCAGAGACTCACTCAGAATCTCACTCAGAGACTCACTCACTCAGAGACTCACTCAGAGACTCACTCAGAGACTCACTCACTCAGAGACTCACTCAAAGACTTACTCAGAGACTCACTCACTCAGAGACTCACTCAGAGACTCACTCAGAGACTCACTCACTCAGAGACTCGCTCACTCAGAGACTCACTCAGAGACTTACTCAGAGACTCACTCAGAGACTCACTCACTCAGAGACTCACTCAGAGACTTACTCAGAGACTCACTCAGAGACTCACTCACTCAAAGACTTACTCAGAGACTCACTCACTCAGAGACTCACTCACTCAGAGACTCACTCAGAGACTCACTCACTCAGAGACTCACTCAGAGACTTACTCAGAGACTCACTCAGAGACTCACTCACTCAGAGACTCACTCAGAGACTCACTCAGAGACTCACTCACTCAGAGACTCACTCAAAGACTTACTCAGAGACTCACTCACTCAGAGACTCACTCAGAGACTCACTCAGAGACTCACTCACTCAGAGACTCACTCAGAGACTTACTCAGAGACTCACTCAGAGACTCACTCACTCAGAGACTCACTCAGAGACTTACTCAGAGACTCACTCAGAGACTCACTCACTCAGAGACTCACTCAGAGACTTACACACTCACTCACTCAGAGACTCACTGACTCACTCAGAGACTCACTCAGAGACTTACTCACTCAGAGACTCACTCAGAGACTCACTCAGAGCCTCACTCACTCAGAGACTTACTCAGAGACTCACTCACTCAGAGACTCACTCAGAGACTCACTCACTCAGAGACTTACTCACTCAGAGACTTACTCAGAGACTCACTCACTCAGAGACTCACTCAGAGACTCACTCACTCAGAGACTCACTCAGAGACTCACTCACTCAGAGACTTACACACTCACTCACTCAGAGACTCACTGACTCACTCAGAGACTTACACACTCAGAGACTCACTCAGAGACTCACTCAGTGACTCACTAACTCAGAGACTCACTCAGAGACTCACTCAGTGACTCACTCAGAGACTTACTCAGAGACTCACCAGAGACTCACTCAGAGACTTACTCACTCAGAGACTCACTCACTCAGAGACTTAGTCAGAGACTCACTCACTCAGAAACTCACTCAGAGACTCACTCACTCAGAGACACACTCAGAGACTCACTCAGAGACTCACTCACTCAGAGACTCACTCACTCAGAGACTCACTCACTCAGAGACTCACACACTCAGAGACTCACTCACTCAGAGACTCACTCAGAGACTCACTCAGAGACTCACTCACAGATTCACTCAGAGACTCACTCAGAGACTCACTCACTCAGAGACTTACTCAGAGACTCACTCAGAGACTCACTCACTCAGAGACTCACTCAGACACTCACTCAGAGACTTAGTCAGAGACTCACTCACTCAGAGACTCACTCAGAGACTCACTCAGAGACTCACTCACTCAGAGACTCACTCAGAGACTCGCTCAGAGACTTAGTCAGAGACTCACTCACTCAGAGACTCACTCAGAGACTCACTCACTCAGAGACTCACTCAGAGACTCACTCAGAGACTTACTTAGAGACTCACTCAGAGACTCACTCACTCAGAGACTCACTCAGAGACTCACTCAGAGACTCACTCAGAGACTCAGAGACTCACTCACTCAGAGACTGACTCACTCAGAGACTCACTCACTCAGAGACTCACTCAGAGACTTACTCAGAGACTTACACACACACTCACTCACTCAGAGACTCACTCAGAGACTTACATACTCACTCAGAGACTCACTCAGAGACTCACTCAGAGACTCACTCACTCAGAGACTTACTCAGTCAGAGACTCACTCACTCAGAGACTTACACACTCACTCACTCAGAGACTCACTGACTCACTCAGAGACTCACTCACTCAGAGACTTACTCAGTCAGAGACTCACTCAGTCAGAGACTCACTCAGAGACTTACACACTCACTCACTCAGAGACTTACTCAGTCAGAGACTCACTCAGTCAGAGACTCACTCAGTCAGAGACTCACTCACTCAGAGACTCACTCAGAGACTCACTCAGAGACTTAGTCAGAGACTCACTCAGAGACTCACTCAGAGACTCACTCACTCAGAGACTCACTCAGAGACTCACTCAGAGACTTACTTAGAGACTCACTCAGAGACTCACTCACTCAGAGACTCACTCAGAGACTCACTCAGAGACTCAGAGACTCACTCACTCAGAGACTCACTCACTCAGAGACTCACTCACTGAGACTCACTCAGAGACTTACTCAGAGACTTACACACACACTCACTCACTCAGAGACTCACTCAGAGACTTACATACTCACTCAGAGACTCACTCAGAGACTCACTCACTCAGAGACTTACTCAGTCAGAGACTCACTCACTCAGAGACTTACACACTCACTCACTCACTCAGAGACTCACTGACTCACTCAGAGACTCACTCACTCAGAGACTTACTCAGTCAGAGACTCACTCAGTCAGAGACTCACTCAGTCAGAGACTCACTCAGTCAGAGACTCATTCACTCAGAGACTCACTCAGAGACTTACTCACTCAGAGACTCACTCACTTAGAGACTTACTCACTCAGAGACTCACTCAGAGACTCACTCAGAATCTCACTCAGAGACTCACTCACTCAGAGACTCACTCAGAGACTCACTCAGAGACTCACTCACTCAGAGACTCACTCAAAGACTTACTCAGAGACTCACTCACTCAGAGACTCACTCAGAGACTCACTCAGAGACTCACTCACTCAGAGACTCGCTCACTCAGAGACTCACTCAGAGACTTACTCAGAGACTCACTCAGAGACTCACTCACTCAGAGACTCACTCAGAGACTTACTCAGAGACTCACTCAGAGACTCACTCACTCAAAGACTTACTCAGAGACTCACTCACTCAGAGACTCACTCACTCAGAGACTCACTCAGAGACTCACTCACTCAGAGACTCACTCAGAGACTTACTCAGAGACTCACTCAGAGACTCACTCACTCAGAGACTCACTCAGAGACTCACTCAGAGACTCACTCACTCAGAGACTCACTCAAAGACTTACTCAGAGACTCACTCACTCAGAGACTCACTCAGAGACTCACTCAGAGACTCACTCACTCAGAGACTCACTCAGAGACTTACTCAGAGACTCACTCAGAGACTCACTCACTCAGAGACTCACTCAGAGACTTACTCAGAGACTCACTCAGAGACTCACTCACTCAGAGACTCACTCAGAGACTTACACACTCACTCACTCAGAGACTCACTGACTCACTCAGAGACTTACTCACTCAGAGACTCACTCAGAGACTCACTCAGAGCCTCACTCACTCAGAGACTTACTCAGAGACTCACTCACTCAGAGACTCACTCAGAGACTCACTCACTCAGAGACTTACTCACTCAGAGACTTACTCAGAGACTCACTCACTCAGAGACTCACTCAGAGACTCACTCACTCAGAGACTCACTCAGAGACTCACTCACTCAGAGACTTACACACTCACTCACTCAGAGACTCACTGACTCACTCAGAGACTTACACACTCAGAGACTCACTCAGAGACTTACTCAGAGACTTACACACTCACTCAGAGAGTCACTCAGAGATCCACTCAGATACTCACTCAGAGACTTACTCAGAGACTTACACACTCACTCAGAGACTTACTCAGAGACTTACTGACTCACTCACTCAGAGACTCACTGACTCACTCAGAGACTCACTCACTCAGAGACTCACTCACTCACTCAGAGACTCACTCACTCACTCATAGACTCATTCACTCAGAGACTCACTCACTCAAAGACTCACTCACTCAGAGACTCACTCAGAGACTCACTCACTCAGAGACTCACTCACTCACTCAGAGACTCACAGACTCACTCAACCACGTTATGTATGCTGATGATTTGGTAATAGCTGCTCAGTCAGAGGAGGAGTTGGAGATGCTGCTGCTGAGACTGGAGCGTGCCACTAAGAGGTGGGGCCTTACCATCAGCCCCACCAAAACTTAGCACCTGCCTGGGTATTTTGTACCATCGGACACTCCACCATCACAACTCCCAATCGGTGATGGGGCAGTTGTGGAGAGAGTGGAGAGTTTCCCATACCTGGGCAGTGTGCTTATGACCGGCTCCAGTTTAACAGCAGAGGTCTCACTCCAAATCAGTCGAGTGGCAATATCTTTTCATCGGTTGCGTAACGCTGTGTGGAAGCTACCTGGTCTGTCGCTCCGCACTAAGCTTCAGGTCTTATCGGCCACGGTCATTCCCTCCCTTCTCTACGCTTGCGAAACGTGGACCCCCCTAATGGAACATCTTCGCCGGTTAGAAACATTTAGGCTGGCCTGCCTACGATCCATCCTGGGTTTAACCAGACTGGATTGTGTGAGGAGCTCACAAATCCTTTAAAGATCTGGGCAAGGTCCCATCGGTGAGCTCCTCCGGCGGGCAAGGCTGCGATGGCTGGGTCATGTAGCCGGATCGAGGGGGCTAAACGGGCGCGGCACGGGCTAGAGAAGAGATGGAGTGATGTGGTACAGGAGGACGCTGAGTGGACTTGCCGATGACCGGTACCAGCGGTGTCAAGATCGGCCTCTGTGGAGGAGGCTCGTGAAGGATGCTACTGGGCAGTTGGAGGCAGTCGCCCTCCAACAACAACGAAGGGCGGAGGAGCGACGCTCACAACAACGAGCGGAGCGCCGGGTGGCTAAAGCACAGCAGGTTGGCACAGTAGGGGGCACAGGTGGTGCATCAGCCAGTCATCTCAGTCAGTCGACCCGTGGCACCTGCTGGGTCTGCCCCGTGACCTCCTGCCAGCGGGCGTTCGACACTTCACGTGGCCTCAGGGTGCACATAGCCTGGCACAAGCGTCGTGGTGACGTCACCGCCACTTAGTGGCGAATGGCGGTTGTTGTTGTTGTTACTGTGTGTGTGTGTCACTGTGTGTGTGTGTGTCACTGTGTGTGTGACACTGTGTGTGTGTGATTGTGTGTGTGATTGTGTGTCACGTGTCACTGTGTGTGTGTCACAGGAACAAGATCTTGGTGTTTGGACTCTTCTGTGAGACTGTGTGTGTGTGTGACACTGTGTGTGTCACTGTGTGTGTGTGTCACTGTGTGTGTGTCACGTGTCACTGTGTGTGTGTCACGTGTCACTGTGTGTGTGTCACAGGAACAAGATCTTGGTGTTTGGACTCTTCTGTGAGACTGTGTGTGTGTGTGTCACTGTGTGTGTGTGACACTGTGTGTGTCACTGTGTGTGTGTCACTGTGTGTGTGTCACTGTGTGTGTGTGTCACGTGTCACTGTGTGTGTGTGTCTGTGTGTCACTGTGTGACACTGTGTGACACTGTGTGTGTGACACTGTGTGTGTGTGACACTGTGTGTGTGTCACGTGTCACTGTGTGTGTGTCACGTGTCACTGTGTGTGTGTCACAGGAACAAGATCTTGGTGTTTGGACTCTTCTGTGAGACTGTGTGTGTGTGTGACACTGTGTGTGTCACTGTGTGTGTGTCACTGTGTGTGTGTCACGTGTCACTGTGTGTGTGTCACGTGTCACTGTGTGTGTGTCACAGGAACAAGATCTTGGTGTTTGGACTCTTCTGTGAGACTGTGTGTGTGTCTGTCACTGTGTGTGTGTGTCTGTCACTGTGTGTGTCACTGTGTGTGTGTGTCACTGTGTGTGTGTCACGTGTCACTGTGTGTGTGTCACAGGAACAAGATCTTGGTGTTTGGACTCTTCTGTGAGACTGTGTGTGTGTGTGACACTGTGTGTGTGTGTGTCACTGTGTGTGTGACACTGTGTGTGTGTGTCACTGTGTGACACTGTGTGTGACACTGTGTGTGTGTCACGTGTCACTGTGTGTGTGTCACAGGAACAAGATCTTGGTGTTTGGACTCTTCTGTGAGACTGTGTGTGTGTGTCACTGTGTGTGTCACTGTGTGTGTGTCACTGTGTGTGTGTCACGTGTCACTGTGTGTGTGTCACTGTGTGTGTGTCACGTGTCACTGTGTGTGTGTCACAGGAACAAGATCTTGGTGTTTGGACTCTTCTGTGAGACTGTGTGTGTGTGTGTCACTGTGTGTGTCACTGTGTGTGTGTGTCACTGTGTGTGTGTGTCACTGTGTGTGTGTGTGACACTGTGTGTGTGTGTGTGTCACGTGTCACTGTGTGTGTGTCACAGGAACAAGATCTTGGTGTTTGGACTCTTCTGTGAGACTGTGTGTGTGTCTGTCACTGTGTGTGTCACTGTGTGTGTCACTGTGTGTGTGTGTCACTGTGTGTGTGTGTCACTGTGTGTGTGTGACACTGTGTGTGTGTGTGTGTCACGTGTCACTGTGTGTGTGTCACAGGAACAAGATCTTGGTGTTTGGACTCTTCTGTGAGACTGTGTGTGTGTCTGTCACTGTGTGTGTCACTGTGTGTGTCACTGTGTGTGTGTGTCACGTGTCACTGTGTGTGTGTCACGTGTCACTGTGTGTGTGTCACAGGAACAAGATCTTGGTGTTTGGACTCTTCTGTGAGACTGTGTGTGTGTCTGTCACTGTGTGTGTCACTGTGTGTGTGTGTCACTGTGTGTGTCACTGTGTGTGTGTGTCTGTGTGTCACGTGTCACTGTGTGTGTGTCACGTGTCACTGTGTGTGTGTCACGTGTCACTGTGTGTGTGTCTGTCACTGTGTGTGTCACTGTGTGTGTGTGTGTCACTGTGTGTGTGTCACTGTGTGTGTGTGTCTGTGTGTCACGTGTCACTGTGTGTGTGTCACGTGTCACTGTGTGTGTGTCACAGGAACAAGATCTTGGTGTTTGGACTCTTCTGTGAGACTGTGTGTGTGTGTGACACTGTGTGTGTCACTGTGTGTGTGTGTGTCACTGTGTGTGTGTGTGACACAGTGTGTGTGTGTGACACTGTGTGTGTGTGTCACTGTGTGTGTGTCACGTGTCACTGTGTGTGTGTCACGTGTCACTGTGTGTGTGTCACTGTGTGTGTGTCACGTGTCACTGTGTGTGTGTCACAGGAACAAGATCTTGGTGTTTGGACTCTTCTGTGAGACTGTGTGTGTGTCTGTCACTGTGTGTGTCACTGTGTGTGTGTGTGTCACTGTGTGTGTGTGTGACAGTGTGTGTGTGTGACACTGTGTGTGTGTGTCACTGTGTGTGTGTCACGTGTCACTGTGTGTGTCACTGTGTGTGTGTCACGTGTCACTGTGTGTGTGTCACAGGAACAAGATCTTGGTGTTTGGACTCTTCTGTGAGACTGTGTGTGTGTCTGTCACTGTGTGTGTCACTGTGTGTGTGTGTCTGTGTGTCACGTGTCACTGTGTGTGTGTCACGTGTCACTGTGTGTGTCACGTGTCACTGTGTGTGTGTCACAGGAACAAGATCTTGGTGTTTGGACTCTTCTGTGAGACTGTGTGTGTGTGTGTCACTGTGTGTGTCACTGTGTGTGTGTGTCACTGTGTGTGTGTGTCACTGTGTGTGTGTGTGACACTGTGTGTGTGTGTGTGTCACGTGTCACTGTGTGTGTGTCACAGGAACAAGATCTTGGTGTTTGGACTCTTCTGTGAGACTGTGTGTGTGTGTGTCACTGTGTGTGTGTGATTGTGTGTGTGTCACTGTGTGTGTGTGTGACACTGTGTGTGTGTGTGTGTCACGTGTCACTGTGTGTGTGTCACGTGTCACTGTGTGTGTGTCACAGGAACAAGATCTTGGTGTTTGGACTCTTCTGTGAGACTGTGTGTGTGTGTCACTGTGTGTGTGTCACTGTGTGTGTGTGTCACTGTGTGTGTGTCACTGTGTGTGTGTGTCACGTGTCACTGTGTGTGTGTCACTGTGTGTGTGTGTCACTGTGTGTGTGTGACACTGTGTGTGTGTCTGTCACTGTGTGTGTGTCACGTGTCACTGTGTGTGTGTCACGTGTCACTGTGTGTGTGTCACAGGAACAAGATCTTGGTGTTTGGAGTCTTCTGTGAGACTGTGTGTGTGTGTGACACTGTGTGTGTGTCACTGTGTGTGTGTCACGTGTCACTGTGTGTGTGTGTCACTGTGTGTGTCACTGTGTGTGTGTCACGTGTCACTGTGTGTGTGTCACGTGTCACTGTGTGTGTGTCACAGGAACAAGATCTTGGTGTTTGGACTCTTCTGTGAGACTGTGTGTGTGTGTGTCACTGTGTGTGTGTCACTGTGTGTGTGTCACGTGTCACTGTGTGTGTGTGTCTGTGTGTCACGTGTCACTGTGTGTGTGTCACGTGTCACTGTGTGTGTGTCACAGGAACAAGATCTTGGTGTTTGGACTCTTCTGTGAGACTGTGTGTGTGTGTGTCACTGTGTGTGTCACGTGTCACTGTGTGTGTCACTGTGTGTGTGTGTCACTGTGTGTGTCACTGTGTGTGTGTGTCACTGTGTGTGTCACTGTGTGTGTGTCACTGTGTGTGTGTCACAGGAACAAGATCTTGGTGTTTGGACTCTTCTGTGACACTGTGTGTGTGTGTGACACTGTGTGTGTGACACTGTGTGTGTGTGTCACTGTGTGTGTCACTGTGTGTGTGTCACGTGTCACTGTGTGTGTGTGTGTGTCACTGTGTGTGTGTCACAGGAACAAGATCTTGGTGTTTGGACTCTTCTGTGAGACTGCTCTTGCTGCTTTCCTCTCCTACACTCCGGGCATGGACGTGGCTCTTCGCATGTACCCCCTCAAGTGAGTTCTACTAATAGTACCAGTACTATTATTAGTAGTACTGGTACTACTAATAGTAGTACTGGTACTACTATTGTCCTACACTCCGGGCATGGACGTGGCTCTTCGCATGTACCCCCTCAAGTGAGTTCTACTAATAGTACCAGTACTATTATTAGTAGAACCGGTACTACTAATAGTAGTAGTACCGGTACTACTATTGTCCTACACTCCGGGCATGGACGTGGCTCTTCGCATGTACCCCCTCAAGTGAGTGGTACTAGTAGTAGTAGTACTAGTAGTACCAGTACTATTAGTAGTAGTACCGGTACTACTAGTAGTAATACCAGTACTACTACTAGTAGTACTGGTACTACAACTATTGTCCTACACTCCGGGCATGGACGTGGCTCTTCGCATGTACCCCCTCAAGTGAGTTCTACTAATAGTACCAGTACTATTATTAGTAGTACTGGTACTACTAATAGTAGTACTGGTACTACTATTGTCCTACACTCCGGGCATGGACGTGGCTCTTCGCATGTACCCCCTCAAGTGAGTTCTACTAATAGTACCAGTACTATTATTAGTAGAACCGGTACTACTAATAGTAGTAGTACCGGTACTACTATTGTCCTACACTCCGGGCATGGACGTGGCTCTTCGCATGTACCCCCTCAAGTGAGTGGTACTAGTAGTAGTAGTACTAGTAGTACCAGTACTATTAGTAGTAGTACCGGTACTACTAGTAGTAATACCAGTACTACTACTAGTAGTACTGGTACTACAACTATTGTCCTACACTCCGGGCATGGACGTGGCTCTTCGCATGTACCCCCTCAAGTGAGTTCTACTAATAGTACCAGTACTATTATTAGTAGTACTGGTACTACTAATAGTAGTACTGGTACTACTATTGTCCTACACTCCGGGCATGGACGTGGCTCTTCGCATGTACCCCCTCAAGTGAGTTCTACTAATAGTACCAGTACTATTATTAGTAGAACCGGTACTACTAATAGTAGTAGTACCGGTACTACTATTGTCCTACACTCCGGGCATGGACGTGGCTCTTCGCATGTACCCCCTCAAGTGAGTGGTACTAGTAGTAGTAGTACTAGTAGTACCAGTACTATTAGTAGTAGTACCGGTACTACTAGTAGTAATACCAGTACTACTACTAGTAGTACTGGTACTACAACTATTGTCCTACACTCCGGGCATGGACGTGGCTCTTCGCATGTACCCCCTCAAGTGAGTTCTACTAATAGTACCAGTACTATTATTAGTAGTACTGGTACTACTAATAGTAGTACTGGTACTACTATTGTCCTACACTCCGGGCATGGACGTGGCTCTTCGCATGTACCCCCTCAAGTGAGTTCTACTAATAGTACCAGTACTACTACTAGTAGTACTGGTACTACTAATAGTAGTACTGGTACTACTATTGTCCTACACTCCGGGCATGGACGTGGCTCTTCGCATGTACCCCCTCAAGTGAGTTCTACTAATAGTACCAGTACTATTATTAGTAGTACTGGTACTACTAATAGTAGTACTGGTACTACTATTGTCCTACACTCCGGGCATGGACGTGGCTCTTCGCATGTACCCCCTCAAGTGAGTTCTACTAATAGTACCAGTACTACTATTAGTAGTACTGGTACTACTAATAGTAGTACCGGTACTACTATTGTCCTACACTCCGGGCATGGACGTGGCTCTTCGCATGTACCCCCTCAAGTGAGTGGTACTAGTAGTAGTAGTACTAGTAGTACCAGTACTATTAGTAGTAGTACTGGTACTACTAGTAGTAATACCAGTACTACTACTAGTAGTACTGGTACTACAACTAGTGTCCTACACTCCGGGCATGGACGTGGCTCTTCGCATGTACCCCCTCAAGTGAGTTCTACTAATAGTACCAGTACTACTACTAGTAGTACTGGTACTACTAATAGTAGTACTGGTACTACTATTGTCCTACACTCCGGGCATGGACGTGGCTCTTCGCATGTACCCCCTCAAGTGAGTTCTACTAATAGTACCAGTACTACTACTACTAGTGATACTACTAGTACTAGTAGTATGACTAGTGATACTACTAGTACTAGTGATACTACTAGTACTAGTAGTACTAGTAGTGATAGTGATAGTGGTGGTGGTAGTGGTGGTGGTAGTGGTGGTGGTAGTGGTGGTCGGAGTAGTAGCTCCATCAGCAGCAGCATCATATTCCTGAAGACAACTTTACCCATTACTCATGACCGTGTCTCTCCCCGTGTCTCTCTCTCCCCGTGTCTCTCTCTCCCCGTGTCTCTCTCTCCCCGTGTCTGTCTCTCTCTCCCCGTGTCTCTCTCCCCGTGTCTCTCTCTCCCCGTCTCTCTCTCTCCCTGTGTCTCTCTCACCCCGTGTCTCTCTCTCTCCCCGTGTCTCTCTCTCTCCCCGTGTCTCTCTCTCTCCCCGTGTCTCTCTCTCTCCCCGTGTCTCTCTCCCCGTGTCTCTCTCTCTCTCCCCGTGTCTCTCTCTCTCTCCCCGTGTCTCTCTCTCCCCGTGTCTCTCTCTCTCCCCGTGTCTCTCTCTCCCCGTGTCTCTCTCTCTCCCCGTGTCTCTCTCTCCCCGTGTCTCTCTCTCCCCACGTGTCTCTCTGCAGGCTGAGTTGGTGGTTCTGCGCATTCCCCTACAGCCTCCTGATCTTTATCTACGATGAGGTTCGCAAATTCATCCTCCGTCGTAACCCTGGAGGTGAGACACTTTAACATTGAAGTCCATGGGTAGACACTTTAACATTAAAGTCTATGGGTAGACACTTTAACATTGAAGTCTATGGGTAGACACTTTAACATTGAAGTCTATGGGTAGACACTTTAACATTGAAGTCCATGGGTAGACACTTTAACATTAAAGTCTATGGGTAGACACTTTAACATTGAAGTCTATGGGTAGACACTTTAACATTGAAGTCTATGGGTAGACACTTTAACATTGAAGTCTATGGGTAGACACTTTAACATTGAAGTCTACGGGTAGACACTTTAACATTGAAGTCTATGGGTAGACACTTTAACATTGAAGTCTATGGGTAGACACTTTAACACTGAAGTCTATGGGTAGACACTTTAACATTGAAGTCTATGGGTAGACACTTTAACATTGAAGTCTATGGGTAGACACTTTAACATTGAAGTCTATGGTTAGACACTTTAACATTGAAGTCTACGGGTAGACACTTTAACACTGAAGTCTATGGGTAGACACTTTAACACTGAAGTCTATGGGTAGACACTTTAACATTGAAGTCTATGGGTAGACACTTTAACATTGAAGTCTATGGGTAGACACTTTAACATTGAAGTCTATGGGTAGACACTTTAACATTGAAGTATATGGGTAGACACTTTAACATTGAAGTCTATGGGTAGACACTTTAACATTGAAGTCTATGGGTAGACACTTTAACATTGAAGTCCATGGGTAGACACTTTAACATTGAAGTCCATGGGTAGACACTTTAACATTGCAGTCTATGGGTAGACACTTTAACATTGAAGTCTATTGGTAGACACTTTAACATTGAAGTCTATGGGTAGACACTTTAACATTGAAGTCTATGGGTAGACACTTTAACATTGAAGTCTATGGGTAGACACTTTAACATTGAAGTCTATGGGTAGACACTTTAACATTGAAGTCTATGGGTAGACACTTTAACATTGAAGTCTATGGGTAGACACTTTAACATTGAAGTCTATGGGTAGACACTTTAACATTGAAGTCTATGGGTAGACACTTTAACATTGAAGTCTATGGGTAGACACTTTAACATTAAAGTCTATGGGTAGACACTTTAACATTGAAGTCTATGGGTAGACACTTTAACATTGAAGTCTATGGGTAGACAATTTAACATTGAAGTCCATGGGTAGACACTTTAACATTGAAGTCCATGGGTAGACACCTTAACATTGAAGTCTATGGGTAGACACTTTAACATTGAAGTCTATGGGTAGACACTTTAACATTGAAGTCTACGGGTAGACACTTTAACATTGAAGTCTATGGGTAGACACTTTAACATTAAAGTCTATGGGTAGACACTTTAACATTGAAGTCTATGGGTAGACACTTTAACATTGAAGTCTATGGGTAGACACTTTAACATTGAAGTCTATGGGTAGACACTTTAACATTGAAGTCTATGGGTAGACACTTTAACATTGAAGTCTATGGGTAGACACTTTAACATTGAAGTCTATGGGTAGACACTTTAACATTGAAGTCTATGGGTAGACACTTTAACATTGAAGTCTATGGGTAGACACTTTAACATTAAAGTCTATGGGTAGACACTTTAACATTGAAGTCTATGGGTAGACACTTTAACATTGAAGTCTATGGGTAGACACTTTACCATTGAAGTCCATGGGTAGACACTTTAACATTGAAGTCTATGGGTAGACACTTTAACATTGAAGTCTATGGGTAGACACTTTAACATTGAAGTCTACGGGTAGACACTTTAACATTGAAGTCTATGGGTAGACACTTTAACATTAAAGTCTATGGGTAGACACTTTAACATTGAAGTCTATGGGTAGACACTTTAACATTGAAGTCTATGGGTAGACACTTTAACATTGAAGTCTATGTGTAGACACTTTAACATTGAAGTCTATGGGTAGACACTTTAACATTGAAGTCTACGGGTAGACACTTTAACATTGAAGTCTATGGGTAGACACTTTAACATTGAAGTCCATGGGTAGACACTTTAACATTGAAGTCTATGGGTAGACACTTGAACATTGAAGTCTATGGGTAGACACTTTAACATTGAAGTCTATGGGTAGACACTTTAACATTAAAGTCTATGGGTAGACACTTTAACATTGAAGTCTATGGGTAGACACTTTAACATTGAAGTCTACGGGTAGACACTTTAACATTGAAGTCTATGGGTAGACACTTTAACATTGAAGTCTACGGGTAGACACTTTAACATTGAAGTCTATGGGTAGACACTTTAACATTGAAGTCCATGGGTAGACACTTTAACATTGAAGTCTATGGGTAGACACTTTAACATTGAAGTCTATGGGTAGACACTTTAACATTGAAGTCTATGGGTAGACACTTTAACATTGAAGTCTATGGGTAGACACTTTAACATTGAAGTCTATGGGTAGACACTTTAATATTGAAGTCTATGGGTAGACACTTTAACATTGAAGTCTATGGGTAGACACTTTAACATTGAAGTCTATGGGTAGACACTTTAACATTGAAGTCTATGGGTAGACACTTTAACATTAAAGTCTATGGGTAGACACTTTAACATTGAAGTCTATGGGTAGACACTTTAACATTGAAGTCTATGGGTAGACACTTTAACATTGAAGTCCATGGGTAGACACTTTAACATTGAAGTCTATGGGTAGACACTTTAACATTGAAGTCTATGGGTAGACACTTTAACATTGAAGTCTATGGGTAGACACTTTAACATTGAAGTCTACGGGTAGACACTTTAACATTGAAGTCTATGGGTAGACACTTTAACATTGAAGTCTACGGGTAGACACTTTAACATTGAAGTCTATGGGTAGACACTTTAACATTGAAGTCCATGGGTAGACACTTTAACATTGAAGTCTATGGGTAGACACTTTAACATTGAAGTCTATGGGTAGACACTTTAACATTGAAGTCTATGGGTAGACACTTTAACATTGAAGTCTATGGGTAGACACTTTAACATTGAAGTCTATGGGTAGACACTTTAACATTGAAGTCTATGGGTAGACACTTTAACATTGAAGTCTATGGGTAGACTCTTTAACATTGAAGTCTATTGTAGACACTTTAACATTGAAGTCTACGTGTAGACACTTGAACATTGAAGTCTATGGGCAGACACTTTAACATTGAAGTCTATGGGTAGACACTTTAACATTGAAGTCTACGGGTAGACACTTTAACATTGAAGTCTATGGGTAGACACTTTAACATTGAAGTCTATGGGTAGACACTTTAACATTGAAGTCTATGGGTAGACACTTGAACATTGAAGTCTATTGTAGACACTTTAACATTGAAGTCTATGGGTAGACACTTTAACATTGAAGTCTATGGGTAGACACTTTAACATTGAAGTCTACGGGTAGACACTTTAACATTGAAGTCTATGGATAGACACTTTAACATTGGAGTCTATGGGTAGACACTTTGACATTGAAGTCTATGGGTAGACACTTTAACATTGAAGTCTATAGGTAGACACTTTAACATTGAAATCTATGGGTAGACACTTTAACATTGAAGTCTATGGGTAGACACTTTAACATTGAAGTCTATGGGTAGACACTTTAACATTGAAGTCTATGGGTAGACACTTTAACATTGAAGTCTATGGGTAGACACTTTAACATTGAAGTCTATTGTAGACACTTTAACATTGAAGTCTATGGGTAGACACTTTAACATTGAAGTCTATGGGTAGACACTTTAACATTGAAGTCTATGGGTAGACACTTTAACATTGAAGTCTATGGGTAGACACTTTAACATTAAAGTCTATGGGTAGACACTTTAACATTGAAGTCTATGGGTAGACACTTTAACATTGAAGTCTATGGGTAGACACTTTAACATTGAAGTCCATGGGTAGACACTTTAACATTGAAGTCTATGGGTAGACACTTTAACATTGAAGTCTATGGGTAGACACTTTAACATTGAAGTCTATGGGTAGACACTTTAACATTGAAGTCTACGGGTAGACACTTTAACATTGAAGTCTATGGGTAGACACTTTAACATTGAAGTCTACGGGTAGACACTTTAACATTGAAGTCTATGGGTAGACACTTTAACATTGAAGTCCATGGGTAGACACTTTAACATTGAAGTCTATGGGTAGACACTTTAACATTGAAGTCTATGGGTAGACACTTTAACATTGAAGTCTATGGGTAGACACTTTAACATTGAAGTCTATGGGTAGACACTTTAACATTGAAGTCTATGGGTAGACACTTTAACATTGAAGTCTATGGGTAGACACTTTAACATTGAAGTCTATGGGTAGACTCTTTAACATTGAAGTCTATTGTAGACACTTTAACATTGAAGTCTACGTGTAGACACTTGAACATTGAAGTCTATGGGCAGACACTTTAACATTGAAGTCTATGGGTAGACACTTTAACATTGAAGTCTACGGGTAGACACTTTAACATTGAAGTCTATGGGTAGACACTTTAACATTGAAGTCTATGGGTAGACACTTTAACATTGAAGTCTATGGGTAGACTCTTTAACATTGAAGTCTATTGTAGACACTTTAACATTGAAGTCTATGGGTAGACACTTTAACATTGAAGTCTATGGGTAGACACTTTAACATTGAAGTCTACGGGTAGACACTTTAACATTGAAGTCTATGGATAGACACTTTAACATTGGAGTCTATGGGTAGACACTTTGACATTGAAGTCTATGGGTAGACACTTTAACATTGAAGTCTATAGGTAGACACTTTAACATTGAAATCTATGGGTAGACACTTTAACATTGAAGTCTATGGGTAGACACTTTAACATTGAAGTCTATGGGTAGACACTTTAACATTGAAGTCTATGGGTAGACACTTTAACATTGAAGTCTATGGGTAGACTCTTTAACATTGAAGTCTATTGTAGACACTTTAACATTGAAGTCTACGTGTAGACACTTGAACATTGAAGTCTACGGGTAGACACTTTAACATTGAAGTCTATGGGTAGACTCATCAAATATTAACCGGGTATCTGTGTTTTTTTGCAGGTTGGGTGGAAAGGGAGACCTACTATTGAAGATGCACAAGACACACACAGACAAAAACACACACAGACAAAGACACACACAGACAATGACACACACAGACACACTCACATAGACAGATATCCAGAAACACAGAACACACGCATTTAGATGTTATATAGACAAAGATCCCCTGTGTAGCCTACACAGATTCCTGGGGCAAATGCTGTTAGCACTTATTAAATAGACGCACCTAGACACACACACATACATAGATAATGACGAAGACACACACACACACACTGAATATGTACAGAGACTCGTACTGACACTTACACACTCACACACTCCAATCACACACACTCACACACACTCACCCACACTCACCCACACTCACCCACACTCACACCCACATTCACTCACACACTCACAAACACACTCACTCACACACACACTCACAAACACACACACACACACTGAATATGTACAGAGACTCGTACGTACACTTACACTCACCCACTCCATTCACACTTACACTCACATACTAACCCACTCACACTCACACACTCACTCACACTCACTCACACACTCACACCCACACTCACACACTCACACACACACTCACACACTAACCCACTCACACTCACACACTCACCCACGTACCAACACACTCACACCCACACTCACACACTCACACACACTCACTCACACACTAACCCACTCACACTCACACACTCACCCACCTACCAACACACTCACACACACTCACAAACACACTCACAAAGACACTCACTCACACTCACACACTCACAAACACACTCACTCACACACACACTCACAAACACACACACACACTGAATATGTACAGAGACTCGTACTGACACTTACACTCACCCACTCCATTCACACTTACACTCACACACTCTCACTCACCCACTCCATTCACACACAGTCACACACCTACCAACACACTCACCCACACTCACACACACTCACCCACTCCATTCACACTTACACTCACACACTCACACACTCTCACTCACCCACTCCATTCACACAGTCACACACCTACCAACACACTCACCCACACTCACACACACTCACCCACTCCATTCACACACACTCACCCACACACACTCACACACACTCACCCACTCCATTCACACACACTCAACCACACTCACACACACTCACACACACTCACCCACACTCACCCACTCTCACTCACACACACACTCACACACTCACCAACCTACCCACACTCACCCACACTCACCCACTCACACACACACTCACACACTCACCAACCTACCCACACTCACCCACTCACAAACACACTCAGCTACTCACTCACCAACCCACCCACTCTCCCACGCAATCACTCACCCACTCATTAACCCACTCATTAATTCACCCACCCACTCACTCACCGACCCATACACTCACGCACTCAATTACCTACCCACAGACTCACCCACACACTCACTCACTCATTAAGCCACACACTCACCCACTCACTCACCTACCCACAGACTCACCCACACACTCACTCACTCATTAACCCACACACTCACCCACACACTCACCCACCCACCAACCCACCCACTCACCCACCCACCAACCCACCCACTCGCCCACCCACCAATCCACCCACTCACCCACCCACCCACACACTCACCCACTCACTCTCTCACTCACTCACCCACTCACTCACCAACCCACCCACTCATTCACCCACTCCCCTGTGTGCCCCCCACTCCTGCTGTTGACTTTGTGTCGATGTGTTGAGTGTTTGAGCTATCCCGGTTTCACAAACTGTACCCCTTTGTCGCCATTAACAAGTTCACCCAGAGACACTCACCCACACACTCACCCACACACTCACTCACCCACACACTCACCCACACACTCACCCACACACTCACTCACTAACCCACTCACCCACACACTCACTCACCCATTCACCCACTCACTCACCCACACACTCACCCACACACTCACCCACACACTCACCCACACACTCACTCACACACTCACTCACCCACACACTCACACACTCACTCACACACTCACTCACCCACACACTCACTCACTAACCCACACACTCACCCACTCACACTCACCCATTCACCCACACACTCACCCACACACTCACTCACCCACACACTCACCCACACACTCACTCACCCATTCACCCACTCACTCACACACTCACCCACACAGTCACTCACCCACACACTCACCCACACACTCACTCACTCACCCATTCACCCACACACTCACTCACCCACACACTCACCCACACACTCACTCACCCACACACTCACTCACCCACACACTCACACACACACTCACTCACCCACACACCCACTCACTCACCCACACACTCACTCACCCATTCACTCACCCACACACTCACTCACTCACCCACACACTCACTCACCCACGCACTCACTCACACACTCACTCACTCACCCACACACTCACTCACCCACCCACTCACTCACCCACACACTCACTCACCCACACACTCACTCACTCACCCACACACTCACTCACCCACACACTCATCCACTCACTCACCCACACACTCACTCACCCACACACTCACTCACCCACTCACTCACCTACTCACTCACTCACCTACTCACTCACCTACTCACTCACCCACACACTCACCCACACACTCACTCACTCACCCACACACTCACTCACCTACTCACTCAATTACTCACTCACCGACACACTCACCCACACACTCACCCATTCACCCACTCACTCACCCACACACTCACCCATTCACCCACACACTCACCCATTCACCCACTCACTCACCCACACACTCACTGACTCACCCACACACTCACACACCCACTCACCCACACACTCACCCACACACTCACTCACCCACTCACTCACTCACTCTCTCACCTACCAACACACTCACTCACCCACACACTCACCTACACACTCACCTACACACTCACCCACACACTCACCCACACACTCACCCACACACTCACTCACTCACCTACCCACACACCTACCCACTCACCCACACACTCACCTACACACTCACCCACACACTCACATACTCACCTACCCACTCACCCACACACTCACTCACTCACCTACACACACTCACTCACCCACTCACCTACCCACTCACCCACCCACTCACCTACCCACTCACCCACACACTCACCTACCCACTCACCTACACACACTCACTCACCCACTCACCTACCCATTCACCCACCCACTCACCTACCCACTCACCCACCCACTCACCTACCCACTCACCCACACACTCACTCACTCACTCACCCACTCACCCACTCACCTACCCACTCACCCACACACTCACTCACTCACCTACACACACCCACTCACCCACACACTCACTTACTCACACACTCACTCACCCACTCACCTACCCACTCACCCACACACACACTCACTCACACACTCACTCACTCACACACATACACTCACCCACTTAGACACTCACCCACTCGCTCACTCACACACTCACCTACCCACTCACTCACTCACCTACCCACTCATCCACTTGGACACTCACGCACTCACTCACTCACCCACTCAATCACTCACCCACTCACTCACTTATTCACCCACTAACTCACCCACTCACTCATCACCCAAGTGATCATAGACCGTCGATCCTGATGCCGATATTGATTAGAACCTTGATATTGTAGATGATACTGATGCTGATGATAATGATGATACTGATGATGATGATACTGATGATGATGATGAGGATACTGATGATGATAATGATTATGCTAATGATAGCACGCTGATGATGATGATGCTGATAACAAGTTGATGATGATGCTGATAACAAGTTGATGATGCTGATGATGATAGCACGCTGCTGCTGATGGTGACGGGTGGGTGTTGTGGTGGGGGTGGTGGTGTGTGCGTGTCACGTGACGTAAAGTTGTCTCGCCCCTTCCCTGCCAACACAACGTGGAAAATACAAAATAAAAATCACAACTCCTGGCGCACAACCACAAGTGACCTGGTTACTTCTGTCGGTGGGAGGGCGAGTGAGTGGGTGGGTGAGTGAGTGAGTGGGTGAGTGGGTGGGTGAGTGGGTGAGTGGATAAGTGAGTGGGTGAGTGAGTGGGTGAGTGAGTGGGTGAGTGGGTGGGTAGGTGAGTGAGTGGGTGAGTGGGTGGGTAGGTGAGTGGGTGAGTGGGTGGATAAGTGGGTGAGTGAGTGGGTGGGTGAGTAGGTGGGTGAGTGGGTGAGTGAGTGCGTGAGTGAGTGAGTGGGTGGGTGAGTGGGTGGGTGGGTGGGTGAGTGAGTGAGTGGGTGGGTGAGTGAGTGAGTGGGTGGGTGGGTGGGTGAGTGAGTGAGTGGGTGGGTGAGTGAGTGGGTGGGTGAGTGGGTGAGTGGGTGGGTGGGTGAGTGAGTGGGTGGGTGGGTGGGTGAGTGAGTGAGTGAGTGGGTGAGTGAGTGGGTGGGTGAGTGGGTGGGTGAGTGGGTGAGTGGGTGGGTGGGTGGGTGAGTGAGTGAGTGGGTGGGTGGGTGGGTGAGTGGGTGGGTGAGTGGTTGAGTGGGTGAGTGAGTGGGTGGGTGAGTGGGTGGGTAGGTGGGTGGGTGAGTTGGTGAGTGAGTGGGTGAGTGGGTGGGTAAGTGGGTGGGTGGGTGAGTAGGTGGGGGTGAGTGGGTGAGTGAGTGGGTGGGTGAGTGGGTTAGTGGGTGAGTGGATGGGTGAGTGGCTGAGTGGGTGAGTGGGTGGGTGGGTGAGTGGGTGGGTGGGTGAGTGGGTGGCTGAGTGGGTGAGTGAGCGAGTGAGTGGGTGGGTGAGTGGGTGAGTGGCTGGGTGAGTGAGTGAGTGGGTGAGTGGGTTAATGGGTGAGTGGGTGGGTGAGTGGTTGAGTGGATGAGTGGGTGGGTGAGTGGCTGAGTGGCTGAGTGGGTGAGTGGGTGGGTGAGTGGGTGAGTGGGTGAGTGAGTGGGTGAGTGAGTGGCTGAGTGGGTGAGTGGGTGGGTGAGTGGCTGAGTGGGTGAGTGGGTGAGTGAGTGGGTGAGTGGGTGGGTGGGTGAGTGGGTGGGTGAGTGAGTGGGTGAGTGGGTGGGTGAGTGGCTGGGTGAGTGAGTGAGTGGGTGAGTGGGTTAATGGGTGAGTGGGTGGGTGAGTGGGTGAGTGGGTGAGTGAGTGGGTGAGTGAGTGGGTGAGTGGGTGGGTGAGTGGATGAGTGGGTGAGTGGGTGAGTGAGTAGGTGAGTGAGTGGCTGGGTGGGTGAGTGGGTGAGTGAGTGAGTGGGTGAGTGGGTGGGTGAGTGGGTGAGTGGGTGAGTGATTGGGTGAGTGAGTGGGTGAGTGGGTGAGTGGGTGGGTAAGTGGGTGAGTGGGTGAGTGAGTGGGTGAGTGAGTGGGTGAGTGGGTGAGTGAGTGGGTGAGTGGGTGGGTGAGTGGGTGAGTGAGTGGGTGAGTGGGTGAGTGAGTGGGTGAGTGACTGGGTGAGCGGGTGGGTGAGTGGGTGAGTGAGTGAGTTGGTGAGTGAGTGGGTGAGTGAGTGAGTGAGTGGGTGAGTGAGTGGGTGAGTGGGTCAGTGGGTGAGTGAGTGGGTGAGTGAGTGAGTGGGTGAGTGAGTGAGTTGGTGAGTGAGTTGGTGAGTGGGTGAGTGAGTGGGTGAGTGGGTGAGTGAGTTGGTGAGTGAGATTCTAGTTTCCTACCACAAGAGGGAAGCATTGAGTTGCGAAATAATTTGTGAGTGGGGAGTGGTGGCGCAGTGGTTAGCGCACTGTGTGTGTGTGAGTGGTGGTGCAGTGGTTAGCGCACTGTGTGTGTGTGAGTGGGGAGTGGTGGTGCAGTGGTTAGCGCACTGTGTGTGTGTGGGGAGTGGTGGTGCAGTGGTTAGCGCACTGTGTGTGTGAGTGTGTGGGGAGTGGTGGTGCAGTGGTTAGCGCACTGCGTGTGTGTGTGGGGAGTGGTGGTGCAGTGGTTAGCGCACTGTGTGTGTGAGTGACTAAGTGAATGAATAAGTGAATGAGTGAGTGGGTGAGTGAGTCGGTGGATGAGTGAGTGAGTGGGTGAGTGAGTGGGTGAGTGGGTGAGTGAGTGGGTGAATGAGTGGGTGAGTGGCTGGCTGGGTGAGTGGGTGGGTGAGTGGGTGAGTAAGTGAGTGGGTGAGTGAGTGAGTGGGTGAGTGGCTGGGTGGGTGAGTGGGTGAATAGGTGGGTGAGTGGGTGAGTGAGTGAGTGGGTGAGTGAGTGAGTGGGTGAGTGGCTGGGTGGGTGAGTGGGTGAGTTGGTGGGTGAGTGGGTGAGTGAGTGGGTGAGTGAGTGAGTGAGTGGGTGAGTGAGTGAGTGAGTGGGTGAGTGAGTGGGTGGGTGAGTGGGTGGGTGGGTGGGTGAGTGAGTGAGTGGGTGGGTGGGTGAGTGAGTAGGTGGGTGAGTGAGTGGGTGGGTGAGTGAGTGAGTGGGTGGGTGGGTGGGTGAGTGGCTGAGTGGCTGAGTGGGTGAGTGGGTGGGTGAGTGGGTGAGTGGGTGAGTGAGTGGGTGAGTGGGTGGGTGAGTGGCTGAGTGGGTGGGTGAGTGGCTGAGTGGGTGAGTGGGTGAGTGAGTGGGTGAGTGGGTGGGTGGGTGAGTGGGTGGGTGGGTGAGTGGGTGGGTGAGTGAGTGAGTGGGTGAGTGGGTGGGTGAGTGGGTGAGTGGCTGGGTGAGTGAGTGAGTGGGTGAGTGGGTTAATGGGTGAGTGGGTGGGTGAGTGGGTGAGTGGGTGAGTGAGTGGGTGAGTGAGTGGGTGAGTGGGTGGGTGAGTGGATGAGTGGGTGAGTGGGTGAGTGAGTAGGTGAGTGAGTGGCTGGGTGGGTGAGTGGGTGAGTGAGTGAGTGGGTGAGTGGGTGAGTGGGTGGGTGAGTGGGTGAGTGAGTGGGTGAGTGGGTGGGTAAGTGGGTGAGTGGGTGAGTGAGTGGGTGAGTGAGTGGGTGAGTGGGTGAGTGAGTGGGTGAGTGGGTGGGTGAGTGGGTGAGTGGGTGAGTGAGTGGGTGAGTGGGTGAGTGAGTGGGTGAGTGACTGGGTGAGTGGGTGGGTGAGTGAGTGAGTTGGTGAGTGAGTGGGTGAGTGGGTGAGTGAGTGAGTGAGTGGGTGAGTGAGTGGGTGAGTGGGTCAGTGGGTGAGTGAGTGGGTGAGTGAGTGAGTGGGTGAGTGAGTGAGTTGGTGAGTCAGTTGGTGAGTGGGTGAGTGAGTGGGTGAGTGGGTGAGTGAGTTGGTGAGTGAGATTCTAGTTTCCTACCACAAGAGGGAAGCATTGAGTTGCGAAATAATTTGTGAGTGGGGAGTGGTGGTGCAGTGGTTAGCGCACTGTGTGTGTGTGGGGAGTGGTGGTGCAGTGGTTAGCGCACTGTGTGTGTGTGGGGAGTGGTGGTGCAGTGGTTAGCGCACTGTGTGTGTGTGTGTGGGGAGTGGTGGTGCAGAGGTTAGCGCACTGTGTGTGTGTGGGGAGTGGTGGTGCAGTGGTTAGCGCACTGTGTGTGTGTGTGTGGGGAGTGGTGGTGCAGTGGTTAGCGCACTGTGTGTGTGTGTGTGAGGAGTGGTGGTGCAGTGGTTAGCGCACTGTGTGTGTGTGTGGGAGTGGTGGTGCAGTGGTTAGCGCACTGTGTGTGTGAGGAGTGGTGGTGCAGTGGTTAGCGCACCGTGTGTGTATGTGGGGAGTGGTGGTGCAGTGGTTAGCGCACTGTGTGTGAGTGGGGAGTGGTGGTGCAGTGGTTAGCACACTGCGTGTGTGTGTGGGGAGTGGTGGTGCAGTGGTTAGCGCACTGTGTGTGTGAGTGGAGAGTGGTGGTGCAGTGGTTAGCGCACTGTGTGAGTGAGTGGGGAGTGGTGGTGCAGTGGTTAGCGCACTGTGTGTGTGAGTGGGGAGTGGTGGTGCAGTGGTTAGCGCACTGTGTGTGAGTGTGGGGAGTGGTGGTGCAGTGGTTAGCGCACTGTGTGAGTGAGTGGGGAGTGGTGGTGCAGTGGTTAGCGCACTGTGTGTGTGAGTGGGGAGTGGTGGTGCAGTGGTAGCGCACTGTGTGTGTGAGTGACTCAGTGAATGAATAAGTGGATGAGTGAGTGAGTGGGTGAGTGAGTGGGTAAGTGAGTGAGTGGGTGAGTGGGTGGGTGGGTGATTGGGTGGGTGAGTGAGTGGGTGTGTGAGTGAGTGGGTGAGTGAGTGGGTGAGTGGGTGGGTGGGTGAGCGAGTGAGTGGGTGGGTGAGTGAGTGAGTGAGTGGGTGGGTGAGTGAGTGAGTGGGTGAGTGAGTGAGTGAGTGGCTGAGTGAGTGAGCAAGTGGGTGAGTGAGTGGGTGGGTGAGTGAGTGGGTGAGTGAGTGGGTGAGTCAGTTGGTGAGTGAGTGGGTGGGTGGGTGGGTGAGTGAGTGAGTGGGTGAGTGAGTGGGTGGGTGAGTGGGTGAGTAGGTGGGTGGGTGAGTGGGTGGGTGGGTGAGTGAGTGGGTAAGTGAGTGGGTGAGTGGGTGGGTGAGTGGGTGGCTGAGTGGGTGAGTGAGTGAGTGAGTGGGTGAGTGGGTGGGTGAGTGGGTGAGTGGGTGAGTGAGTGGATGAGTGAGTGGGGGGGTGAGTGGGTGAGTGGGTGGGTGGGTGAGTTAGTGGGTGAGTGAGTGGGTGGGTGGGTGAGTGGGTGAGTGAGTGAGTGGGTGGGTGATTGGGTGGGTGAGTGAGTGGGTGAGTGGGTTAATGGGTGAGTAGGTGGGTGAGTGGCTGAGTGGGTGAGTGAGTGGGTGAGTGAGTGGGTGAGTGGGTGAGTGAGTGGGTGAGTGAGTGGGTGAGTTGGTGAGTGAGTGGGTGGGTGATTGGGTGAGTGGGTGGGTGAGTGAGTGGGTGAGTGGGTGAGTGGGTGAGTGAGTGGGTGAGTGAGTGGGGGGGTGAGTGGGTGAGTAGGTGGGTGAGTGGGTGAGTGGGTGAGTTAGTGGGTGAGTAAGTGGGTGAGTGGGTGAGTGGTGAGTGAGTGTGGGTGAGTGAGTGGATGGGTGAGTGGGTGAGTGGGTTAATGGGTGAGTGGGTGGGTGAGTGGCTGAGTGGGTGAGTGGGTGGGTGAGTGGCTGAGTGGGTGGGTGAGTGGGTGAGTGAGTGAGTGGGTGAGTGGGTGAGTGGGTGGGTGAGTGGCTGAGTGGGTGAGTGAGTGGATGAGTGGGTGAGTGAGTGAGTGGATGAGTGGGTGAGTGGGTGAGTGAGTGGGTGAGTGAGTGAGTGGGTGAGTGAGTGAGTGAGTGGGTGAGTGGGTGGGTGAGTGGGTGAGTGAGTGAGTGGGTGAGTGGGTGGGTGAGTGGGTGAGTGGGTGAGTGGATGAGTGAGTGGGTGGGTGAGTGGGTGAGTGGGTGAGTGAGTGGGTGAGTGAGTGAGTGAGTGGGTGGGTGGGTGGGTGAGTGAGTGGGTGGATGAGTGGGTGGGTGAGTGGGTGCGTGAGTGAGTGGGTGGGTGGGTGGGTGAGTGAGTGGGTGAGTGAGTGAATGAGTGAGTGGGTGAGTGGGTGAGTGGGTGAGTGAGTGAGTGGGTGAGTGGGTGGGTGAGTGAGTGGGTGAGTGGGTGAGTGAGTGGGTGAGTTGGTGAGTGAGATTCTAGTTTCCTACCACAAGAGGGAAGCATTGAGTTGCGAAATAATTTGTGAGTGGGGAGTGGTGGCGCAGTGGTTAGCGCACTGTGTGTGTGTGAGTGGGGAGTGGTGGTGCAGTGGTTAGCGCACTGTGTGTGTGTGAGTGGGGAGTGGTGGTGTAGTGGTTAGCGCACTGTGTGTGTGTGGGGAGTGGTGGTGCAGTGGTTAGCGCACTGTGTGTGTGTGTGTGTGAGGAGTGGTGGTGCAGTGGTTAGCGCACTGTGTGTGTGTGTGGGAGTGGTGGTGCAGTGGTTAGCGCACTGTGTGTGTGAGGAGTGGTGGTGCAGTGGTTAGCGCACCGTGTGTGTGTGTGGGGAGTGGTGGTGCAGTGGTTAGCGCACTGTGTGTGAGTGGGGAGTGGTGGTGCAGTGGTTAGCACACTGCGTGTGTGTGTGGGGAGTGGTGGTGCAGTGGTTAGCGCACTGTGTGTGTGAGTGGAGAGTGGTGGTGCAGTGGTTAGCGCACTGTGTGAGTGAGTGGGGAGTGGTGGTGCAGTGGTTAGCGCACTGTGTGTGTGAGTGACTCAGTGAATGAATAAGTGGATGAGTGAGTGAGTGGGTGAGTGAGTGGGTAAGTGAGTGAGTGGGTGAGTGGGTGGGTGATTGGGTGGGTGAGTGAGTGGGTGTGTGAGTGAGTGGGTGAGTGAGTGGGTGAGTGAGTGGGTGAGTGGGTGGGTGGGTGAGCGAGTGAGTGGGTGGGTGAGTGGGTGAGTGAGTGAGTGGGTGAGTGAGTGAGTGGGTGGGTGAGTGAGTGAGTGAGTGGCTGAGTGAGTGAGCAAGTGGGTGAGTGAGTGGGTGGGTGAGTGAGTGGGTGAGTGAGTGGGTGAGTCAGTTGGTGAGTGAGTGGGTGGGTGGGTGAGTGGGTGGGTGGGTGGGTGAGTGAGTGAGTGGGTGAGTGAGTGGGTGGGTGAGTGGGTGAGTAGGTGGGTGGGTGAGTGGGTGGGTGGGTGAGTGGGTAAGTGAGTGGGTGAGTGGGTGGGTGAGTGGGTGGCTGAGTGGGTGAGTGAGTGAGTGGGTGAGTGGGTGGGTGAGTGGGTGAGTGGGTGAGTGAGTGGGGGGGTGAGTGGGTGACTAGGTGGGTGAGTGGGTGGGTGGGTGAGTTAGTGGGTGAGTGAGTGGGTGGGTGGGTGAGTGGGTGAGTGAGTGAGTGGGTGGGTGATTGGCTGGGTGAGTGAGTGGGTGAGTGGGTTAATGGGTGAGTGGGTGGGTGAGTGGCTGAGTGGGTGAGTGAGTGGGTGAGTGAGTGGGTGAGTGGGTGAGTGAGTGGGTGAGTGAGTGGGTGAGTTGGTAAGTGAGTGGGTGGGTGATTGGGTGAGTGGGTGGGTGAGTGAGTGGGTGAGTGGGTGTGTGGGTGAGTGAGTGGGTGAGTGAGTGGGGGGGTGAGTGGGTGAGTAGGTGGGTGAGTGGGTGGGTGGGTGAGTTAGTGGGTGAGTAAGTGGGTTAGTGGGTGAGGGTGAGTGAGTGGGTGAGTGAGTGGATGGGTGAGTGGGTAAGTGGGTTAATGGGTGAGTGGGTGGGTGAGTGGATGAGTGGGTGAGTGGGTGGGTGAGTGGATGAGTGGGTGGGTGAGTGGGTGAGTGAGTGAGTGAATGGGTGAGTGGGTGAGTGGGTGGGTGAGTGGCTGAGTGGGTGAGTGAGTGGATGAGTGGGTGAGTGAGTGAGTGGATGAGTGGGTGAGTGGGTGAGTGAGTGAGTGGGTGAGTGAGTGAGTGGGTGAGTGGGTGGGTGAGTGGGTGAGTGAGTGAGTGAGTGGGTGAGTGGGTGGGTGAGTGGGTGAGTGGGTGAGTGGATGAGTGCGTGGGTGGGTGAGTGGGTGAGTGAGTGGGTGAGTGGGTGAGTGAGTGGGTGAGTGAGTGAGTGAGTGGGTGGGTGGCTGGGTGAGTGAGTGGGTGGATGAGTGGGTGGGTGGGTGAGTGAGTGGGTGGGTGGGTGAGTGAGTGAGTGGGTGAGTGAGTGAATGAGTGAGTGGGTGAGTGGGTGAGTGGGTGAGTGAGTGAGTGGGTGAGTGGGTGGGTGAGTGAGTGGGTGAGTGGGTGAGTGGGTGAGTGAGTGGGTGAGTGGGTGAGTGGGTGGGGGGGTGAGTGGGGGTGTGAGTGAGTGAGTGGGGGGGTGAGTGGGTGAGTGGGTGGGTGGGTGGGTGAGTGAGTGGGTGAGTGGGTGGGTGAGTAGGTGGGTGGGTGGGTGAGTGGGTGAGTAGGTGGGTGAGTGGGTGGGTGATTTAGTGGGTGAGTGAGTGGGTGGGTTGGTGAGTGGAGTGGTGAGTGAGTGAGTGGGTGAATGGGTGGGTGTGTGGGTGAGTGGCTGGGTGAGTGAGTGGGTTAATGGGTGAGTGAGTGGGTGAGTGAGTGAGTTAGTGAGTGGGTGAGTAGGTGAGTGGGTGAGTGGGTGAGTGAGATTCTAGTTTGCTACCACAAGACGGCAGCATTGAGTTGCGAAATAATTTGTGAGTGGGGAGTGGTGGTGCAGTGGTTAGCGCACTGTGTGTGTGTGTGGGGAGTGGTGGTGCAGTGGTTAGCGCACTGTGTGTGTGTGTGAGGAGTGGTGGTGCAGTGGTTAGCGCACTGTGTGTGTGTGTGTGGTGGTGCAGTGGTTAGCGCACTGTGTGTTAGGAGTGGTGGTGCAGTGGATAGCGCACTGTGTGAGTGAGTGGGGAGTGGTGGTGCAGTGGTTAGCGCACTGTGTGAGTGAGTGGGGAGTGGTGGTACAGTGGTTAGCACACTGTGTGTGTGTGGGGAGTGGTGGTGCAGTGGTTAGCGCACTGTGTGTGTGTGGGGAGTGGTGGTGCAGTGGTTAGCGCACTGTGTGTGAGTGTGTGGGGAGTGGTGGTGCAGTGGTTAGCGCACTGTGTATGTGAGTGGGGAGTGGTGGTGCAGTGGTTAGCGCACTGTGTGTGTGTGTGTGTGGGGAGTGGTGGTGCATTGGTTAGCGCACTCTGTGTGAGTGTGTGGGGAGTGGTGGTGCATTGGTTAGCGCACTCTGTGTGAGTGTGTAGGGAATGGTGGTGCAGTGATTAGCGCACTGTGTGTGTGAGTGACTCAGTGAATGAATAAATGGATGAGTGAGTGAGTGAGTGGATGATTGAATGATTGAGTGGCTGAGTGAGTGAGTGAGTGAACGAGTGAATGAATGAGTGAATGAGTGAGTGAGTGGATGAGTGAGTGAGTGGATGATTGAATGATTTAGTGGATGAGTGAGTGCGTGGGTGAGTGAGCGATTCAGTAGGTGAAAGAGTGTTTGCGTGATTGAGTGAGTGAGTCGGTGGGTGAGTGAGTGAGTTTGTGAGTGGGTGAGTGGGTGGGTGAGTGAGTGAGTGAGGGGTGAGTGAGTGGGTGACTGTGTTGGTGATTGTGTGAGTGGGTGGGTGAGTGAGTGATTGAGGGGGTGAGTGAGTGGGTGAGTGAGTGAGGGGGTGAGTGAGTTGGTGACTGTGTTGGTGGGTGAGTGAGTGGGTGGGTGAGTGAGTGGGTGAGTGAGTGAGTGGGTGAGTGAGTGAGTGGGTGAGTGAGTGAGGGGGTGAGTGAGTGGGTGAGTGAGTGAGTGAGTGAGGGGGTGAGTGAGTGGGTGACTGTGTTGGTGAGTGTGTGAGTGGGTGATTGTGTGAGTGGGTGAGTGAGTGAATGAATGAGTGAGTGAGTGGGTGAGTGTGTGGGTGAGTGGGTGAGTGAGTGGGTGAGTGTGTGAGTGAGTGATTGGGTGAGTGAGTGAGTGAGTTTGAGAGTGGGTGAGTGGGTGGGTGAGTGAGTAAGTGAGGGGGTGAGTGAGTAGGTGAGTGAGTGAGTGAGGGTGTGATTGAGTGGGTGACTGTGTTGGTGATTGTGTGAGTGGGTGAGTGAGTGAATGAATGAGTGAGTGAAATAGTGAATGAGGTGTTGGCGTGAGATCATAATAACAATGACGACTCCCATCACGAGCTGACCAACGCCCTCAGTCACGAGAAACAGAAAATGAGTGTGG
>NW_027423682.1:82500-144466 GCF_048934315.1 Petromyzon marinus | reverse complement strand
GAGTGTGTGAGTGAGTGAGTGTGTGGGTGAGTGGGGTGTGTGTAGGTGAGTGGGTGTGTGTAGGTGAGTGAGTGTGTGAGTGAGTGAGTGTGTGGGTGAGTGGGTAGGTGAGTGGGTGAGTGGGTGAGTGAGTGGGTGAGTGGGTGGGTGAGTGGGTAGGTGAGTGGGTGGGTGAATGGGTAGGTGAGTGGGTGAGTGAGTGTGTGTAGGTGAGTGGGTAGGTGAGTGTGTGGGTGAGGTGTGAGTGAGTGTGTGTAGGTGAGTGAGTGAGTGTGTGGGTGAGTGGGTAGGTGAGTATGTGAGTGTGTGGGTGAGTGTGTAGGTGAGTGTGTGGGTGAGTGGGTAGGTGTGTGGGTAGGTGAGTGAGTGAGTGTGTGGGTGAGTGTGTGGGTGAGTGTGTGGGTGAGTGTGTAGGTGAGTGTGTGGGTGAGTGAGTGTGTTGGTAGGTGAGAGAGTGAGTGGGTGAGTGGGTAGGTGTGTGGGTAGGTGAGTGAGTGAGTGTGTGGGTGAGTGTGTGGGTGAGTGAGTGTGTGGGTGAATGGGTGAGTGTGTGGGTGAGTGTGTGGGTGAGTGAGTGTGTGGGTGAATGGGTGAGTGTGTGGGTGAGTGTGTGGGTGAGTGTGTGGGTGAGTCAGTGAGTGTGTGGGTGAGTGACTGGGTGAATGGGTGAGTGTGTGGGTGAGTGTGTGGGTGAATGGGTGAGTGTGTGGGTGAGTGAGTGGGTGAATGGGTGAGTGTGTGGGTGAGTGTGTCGGTGAGTGAGTAATTGAGTGAGTAGGTGAGTGAGTGTGTGGGTGAGTGAGTGAGTGTGTGGGTGAGTGAGTGTGTGGGTGAGTGAGTGAGTGAGTGTGTGGGTGAGTGAGTGTGTGGGTGAGTGAGTGTGTGGGTGAGTGAGTGAGTGTGTGGGTGAGTGAATGGGTGAGTGAGTGTGTGGGTGAGTGAATGGGTGAGTGAGTGTGTGGGTGAGTGAGTGGGTGAGTGAGTGGGTGAGTGTGTGGGTGAGTGAGTGTGTGGGTGAGTGTGTGGGTGAGTGAGTGAGTGTGTGGGTGAGTGAGTGTGTGTGTGAGTGTGTGGGTGAGTGAGTGTGTGGGTGAGTGAGTGTGTGGGTGAGTGTGTGGGTGAGTGTGTGGGTGAGTGAGTGTGTGGGTGAGTGAGTGTGTGGGTGAGTGTGTGGGTGAGTGAGTGTGTGGGTGAGTGAGTGAGTGAGTTAATGGGTGAGTGAGTGAGTGTGTGGGTGAGTGTGTGGGTGAGTGACTGTGTGGGTGAGTGTGTGAGTGAGTGGGTGAATGGGTGAGTGAGTGTGTGGGTGAGTGTGTGGGTGAGTGAGTGTGTGGGTGAGTGAGAGTGTGTGAGTGTGAGTGGGTGAGTGTGTGGGTGAGTGGGTTAGTGAGTGAGTGTGTGGGTGAGTGAGTGTGTGAGTGTGTGGGTGAGTGAGTGTGTGAGTGAGTGTGTGGGTGAGTGTGTGGGTGAGTGTGTGGGTGAGTGTGTGAGTGAGTGGGTGAATGGGTGAGTGAGTGTGTGGGTGAGTGGGTTAGTGAGTGAGTGTGTGGGTGAGTGGGTTAGTGAGTGAGTGTGTGGGTGAGTGTGTGGGTGAGTGTGTGGGTGAGTGAGTGTGTGAGTGAGTGTGTGGGTGAGTGTCTCTGGGTGAACTTGTTAATGGCGACAAAGGGGTACAGTTTGTGAAACCGGGATAGCTCAAACACTCAACACATCGACACAAAGTCAACAGCAGGAGTGGGGGGCACACAGGGGAGTGGGTGAATGAGTGGGTGGGTTGGTGAGTGAGTGGGTGAGTGAGTGAGAGAGTGAGTGGGTGAGTGTGTGGGTGGGTGGGTGAGTGGGTGGATTGGTGGGTGGGCGAGTGGGTGGGTTGGTGGGTGGGTGAGTGGGTGGGTTGGTGGGTGGGTGAGTGTGTGGGTGAGTGTGTGGGTTAATGAGTGAGTGAGTGTGTGGGTGAGTCTGTGGGTAGGTGAGTGAGTGGGTGAGTGTGTGGCTTAATGAGTGAGTGAGTGTGTGGGTGAGTCTGTGGGTAGGTGAGTGAGTGCGTGAGTGTATGGGTCTGTGAGTGAGTGGGTGGGTGAGTTAATGAGTGGGTTAATGAGTGGGTGAGTGATTGCGTGGGAGAGTGGGTGGGTTGGTGAGTGAGTAGCTGAGTGTGTTTGTGAGTGGGTGAGTGTGGGTAGGTTGGTGAGTGTGTGAGTGTGTGTGTGAGTGGGTGAGTGTGGGTGAGTGTGGGTAGGTTGGTGAGTGTGTGAGTGTGTGTGTGAGTGAGAGTGGGTGAGTGTGTGTGAGTGTGTGTGAGTGTGTGTGAGTGTGGTTGAGTGTGTGTGAATGGAGTGGGTGAGTGTGGGTGAGTGTGGGTGAGTGTTTGTGAGCGTGGGTGAGTGTGTTGGTAGGTGTGTGACTGTGTGTGAATGGAGTGGGTGAGTGAGAGTGTGTGAGTGTGTGAGTGTAAGTGTGAATGGAGTGGGTGAGTGTAAGTGTCAGTACGAGTCTCTGTACATATTCAGTGTGTGTGTGTGTTTGTGAGTGTGTGTGTGAGTGAGTGTGTTTGTGAGTGTGTGAGTGTGAGTGAGTGTCTTTGTGAGTGTGTTTGTGAGTGTGTGAGTGTGGGTAGGTTGGTGAGTGTGTGTGTGAGTGAGAGTGGGTGAGTGTGGGTGAGTGTGTGAGTGTGTGTGAGTGTGGGTGAGTGTGTGTGTGTGAATGGAGTGGGTGAGTGTGTGTGAGTGTGGGTGTGAGTGTGTGTGAGTGTGGGTGAGTGTGGGTGAGTGTGGGTGAGTGTGGGTGAGTGTGGGTGAGTGTGGGTGAGTGTTTGTGAGCGTGGGTGAGTGTGTTGGTAGGTGGGTGACTGTGTGTGAATGGAGTGGGTGAGTGTAAGTGTCAGTACGAGTCTCTGTACATATTCAGTGTGTGTGTGTGTTTGTGAGTGTGTGTGTGAGTGAGTGTCTTTGTGAGTGTGTTTGTGAGTGTGTGTGAGTGTGGTGGTCGGTGGGTGAGTGTGTGAGTGTGAGTGGGTTAGTGTGTGAGTGTGTGTGTGAGTGTGTGAGTGTGGGTGTGAGTGTGTGAGTGTGTGTGAGTGAGTGTGAGTGAGTGTGTGAGTGTGAGTGTGTGAGTGGGTTAGTATGTGAGTGTAAGTGTGAATGGAGTGTGTGAGTGTAAGTGTACGTACGAGTCTCTGTACATATTCAGTGTGTGTGTGTGTCTTCGTCATTATCTATGTATGTGTGTGTGTCTAGGTGCGTCTATTTAATAAGTGCTAACAGCATTTGCCCCAGGAATCTGTGTAGGCTACACAGGGGATCTTTGTCTATATAACATCTAAATGCGTGTGTTCTGTGTTTCTGGATATCTGTCTATGTGAGTGTGTCTGTGTGTGTCTTTGTCCGTGTGTGTTTTTGTCTGTGTGTGCATCTTCAATAGTAGGTCTCCCTTTCCACCCAACCTGCAAAAAAACACAGATACCCGGTTAATATTTAATGAGTCTACCCATAGACTTCAATGTTAAAGTGTCTACCCGTAGACTTCAATGTTCAAGTGTCTACACGTAGACTTCAATGTTAAAGTGTCTACCCATAGACTTCAATGTTAAAGTGTCTACCCATAGACTTCAATGTTAAAGTGTCTACCCATAGACTTCAATGTTAAAGTGTCTACCCATAGACTTCAATGTTAAAGTGTCTACCCATAGACTTCAATGTTAAAGTGTCTACCCGTAGACTTCAATGTTAAAGTGTCTACCCATAGACTTCAACGTTAAAGTGTCTACCCATAGACTTCAATGTTAAAGTGTCTACCCATAGACTTCAATGTTAAAGTGTCTACCCATAGACTTCAATGTTAAAGTGTCTACCCATAGACTTCAATGTTAAAGTGTCTACCCACAGACTCCAATGTTAAAGTGTCTACCCATAGACTCCAATGTTAAAGTGTCTATAGACTTCAATTTTAAAGTGTCTACCCATAGACTTCAATATTAAAGTGTCTACCCATAGACTTCACTGTTAAAGTGTCTACCCATAGACTTCAATGTTAAAGTGTCTATCCATAGACTTCAATGTTAAAGTGTCTACCCATAGACTTCAATGTTAAAGTGTCTACCCATAGACTTCAATGTTAAAGTGTCTACCCGTAGACTTCAATGTTAAAGTGTCTACCCATAGACTTCAATGTTAAAGTGTCTACCCATAGACTTCAATGTTAAAGTGTCTACCCATAGACTTCAATGTTAAAGTGTCTACCCATAGACTTCAATGTTAAAGTGTCTACCCATAGACTTCAATGTTAAAGTGTCTACCCATAGACTTCAATGTTAAAGTGTCTACCCATAGACTCCAATGTTAAAGTGTCTACCCATAGACTTCAATGTTAAAGTGTCTACCCATAGACTTCAATGTTAAAGTGTCTACCCATAGACTTCAATGTTAAAGTGTCTACCCATAGACTTCAATGTTAAAGTGTCTACCCACAGACTTCAATGTTAAAGTATCTACCCATAGACTTCAATGTTAAAGTGTCTACCCATAGACTTCAATGTTAAAGTGTCTACCCATAGACTTCAATGTTAAAGTGTCTACCCATAGACTTCAATGTTAAAGTGTCTACCCATAGACTTCAATGTTAAAGTGTCTACCCATAGACTTCAATGTTAAAGTGTCTACCCATAGACTTCAATGTTAAAGTGTCTACCCATAGACTTCAATGTTAAAGTGTCTACCCATAGACTTCAATGTTAAAGTGTCTACCCATAGACTTCAATGTTAAAGTGTCTACCCATAGACTTCAATGTTAAAGTGTCTACCCATAGTCTTCAATGTTAAAGTGTCTACCCATAGACTTCAATGTTAAAGTGTTTACCCATAGACTTCAATGTTAAAGTGTCTACCCATAGACTTCAATGTTAAAGTGTCTACCCATAGACTTCAATGTTAAAGTGTCTACCCATAGACTTCAATGTTAAAGTGTCTACCCATAGACTTCAATGTTAAAGTGTCTACCCATAGACTTCAGTGTTAAAGTGTCTACCCATAGACTTCAGTGTTAAAGTGTCTACCCATAGACTTCAGTGTTAAAGTGTCTACCCATAGACTTCAGTGTTAAAGTGTCTACCCGTAGACTTCAATGTTAAAGTGTCTACCCATAGACTTTAATGTTAAAGTGTCTACCCATAGACTTCAATGTTAAAGTGTCTACCCATAGACTTCAATGTTAAAGTGTCTACCCATAGACTTCAATGTTAAAGTGTCTACCCATAGACTTCACTGTTAAAGTGTCTACCCATGGACTTCAATGTTAAAGTGTCTACCCATAGACTTCAATGTTAAAGTGTCTACCCATAGACTTCAATGTTAAAGTGTCTACCCATGGACTTCAATGTTAAAGTGTCTACCCATAGACTTCAGTGTTAAAGTGTCTACCCATAGACTTCAATGTTAAAGTGTCTACCCATAGACTTCAATGTTAAAGTGTCTACCCATAGACTTCAATGTTAAAGTGTCTACCCATAGACTTCAATGTTAAAGTGTCTACCCCTAGACTTCAATGTTAAAGTGTCTACCCCTAGACTTCAATGTTAAAGTGTCTACCCATAGACTTCAATGTTAAAGTGTCTACCCATGGACATCAATGTTAAAGTGTCTACCCATGGACTTCAATGTTAAAGTGTCTACCCATAGACTTCAATGTTAAAGTGTCTACCCATAGACTTCAATGTTAAAGTGTCTACCCATAGACTTCAATGTTAAAGTGTCTACCCATAGACTTCAATGTTAAAGTGTCTACCCCTAGACTTCAATGTTAAAGTGTCTACCCCTAGACTTCAATGTTAAAGTGTCTACCCATAGACTTCAATGTTAAAGTGTCTCCCCATAGACTTCAATGTTAAAGTGTCTACCCATAGACTTCAATGTTAAAGAGTCTACCCATAGACTTCAATGTTAAAGTGTCTAACCATAGACTCCAATGTTAAAGTGTCTACCCATAGACTCCAGTGTTAAAGTGTCTACCCATAGACTTCAATGTTAAAGTGTCTACCCATAGACTTCAATGTTAAAGTGTCTACCCATAGACTTCAATGTTAAAGTGTCTACCCATAGACTTCAATGTTAAAGTGTCTACCCATAGACTTCAATGTTAAAGTGTCTACCCATAGACTTCAATGTTAAAGTGTCTACCCATAGACTTCAATGTTAAAGTGTCTACCCATAGACTTCAATGTTAAAGTGTCTACCCATAGACTTCAATGTTAAAGTGTCTACCCATAGACTTCAATGTTAAAGTGTCTACCCATAGACTTCAATGTTAAAGTGTCTACCCATAGACTTCAATGTTAAAGTGTCTACCCCTAGACTTCAATGTTAAAGTGTCTACCCCTAGACTTCAATGTTAAAGTGTCTACCCATAGACTTCAATGTTAAAGTGTCTACCCATGGACTTCAATGTTAAAGTGTCTACCCATGGACTTCAATGTTAAAGTGTCTACCCATAGACTTCAATGTTAAAGTGTCTACCCATAGACTTCAATGTTAAAGTGTCTACCCATAGACTTCAATGTTAAAGTGTCTACCCATAGACTTCAATGTTAAAGTGTCTACCCCTAGACTTCAATGTTAAAGTGTCTACCCCTAGACTTCAATGTTAAAGTGTCTACCCATAGACTTCAATGTTAAAGTGTCTCCCCATAGACTTCAATGTTAAAGTGTCTACCCATAGACTTCAATGTTAAAGTGTCTACCCATAGACTTCAATGTTAAAGTGTCTACCCATAGACTTCAATGTTAAAGTGTCTACCCATAGACTTCAATGTTAAAGTGTCTCCCCATAGACTTCAATGTTAAAGTGTCTACCCATAGACTTCAATGTTAAAGTGTCTGCCCATAGACTTCAATGTTAAAGTGTCTACCCATAGACTTCAATGTTAAAGTGTCTACCCATAGACTCCAGTGTTAAAGTGTCTACCCATAGACTTCAATGTTAAAGTGTCTACCCATAGACTTCAATGTTAAAGTGTCTACCCATAGACTTCAATGTTAAAGTGTCTACCCATAGACTTCAATGTTAAAGTGTCTACCCATAGACTTCAATGTTAAAGTGTCTACCCATAGACTTCAATGTTAAAGTGTCTACCCATAGACTTCAATGTTAAAGTGTCTACCCATAGACTTCAATGTTAAAGTGTCTACCCATAGACTTCAATGTTAAAGTGTCTCCCCATAGACTTCAATGTTAAAGTGTCTCCCCATAGACTTCAATGTTAAAGTGTCTACCCATAGACTTCAATGTTAAAGTGTCTGCCCATAGACTTCAATGTTAAAGTGTCTACCCATAGACTCCAGTGTTAAAGTGTCTACCCATAGACTTCAATGTTAAAGTGTCTACCCATAGACTTCAATGTTAAAGTGTCTACCCATAGACTTCAATGTTAAAGTGTCTACCCATAGACTTCAATGTTAAAGTGTCTACCCATAGACTTCAATGTTAAAGTGTCTACCCATAGACTTCAATGTTAAAGTGTCTGCCCATAGACTTCAATGTTAAAGTGTCTACCCATAGACTTCAATGTTAAAGTGTCTACCCATAGACTCCAGTGTTAAAGTGTCTACCCATAGACTTCAATGTTAAAGTGTCTACCCATAGACTTCAATGTTAAAGTGTCTACCCATAGACTTCAATGTTAAAGTGTCTACCCATAGACTTCAATGTTAAAGTGTCTACCCATAGACTTCAATGTTAAAGTGTCTACCCATAGACTTCAATGTTAAAGTGTCTACCCATAGACTTCAATGTTAAAGTGTCTACCCATAGACTTCAATGTTAAAGTGTCTACCCATAGACTTCAATGTTAAAGTGTCTACCCATAGACTTCAATGTTAAAGTGTCTCCCCATAGACTTCAATGTTAAAGTGTCTCCCCATAGACTTCAATGTTAAAGTGTCTACCCATAGACTTCAATGTTAAAGTGTCTGCCCATAGACTTCAATGTTAAAGTGTCTACCCATAGACTCCAGTGTTAAAGTGTCTACCCATAGACTTCAATGTTAAAGTGTCTACCCATAGACTTCAATGTTAAAGTGTCTACCCATAGACTTCAATGTTAAAGTGTCTACCCATAGACTTCAATGTTAAAGTGTCTACCCATAGACTTCAATGTTAAAGTGTCTACCCATAGACTTCAATGTTAAAGTGTCTCCCCATAGACTTCAATGTTAAAGTGTCTCCCCATAGACTTCAATGTTAAAGTGTCTACCCATAGACTTCAATGTTAAAGTGTCTGCCCATAGACTTCAATGTTAAAGTGTCTACCCATAGACTCCAGTGTTAAAGTGTCTACCCATAGACTTCAATGTTAAAGTGTCTACCCATAGACTTCAATGTTAAAGTGTCTACCCATAGACTTCAATGTTAAAGTGTCTACCCATAGACTTCAATGTTAAAGTGTCTCCCCATAGACTTCAATGTTAAAGTGTCTCCCCATAGACTTCAATGTTAAAGTGTCTACCCATAGACTTCAATGTTAAAGTGTCTGCCCATAGACTTCAATGTTAAAGTGTCTACCCATAGACTCCAGTGTTAAAGTGTCTACCCATAGACTTCAATGTTAAAGTGTCTACCCATAGACTTCAATGTTAAAGTGTCTACCCATAGACTTCAATGTTAAAGTGTCTACCCATAGACTTCAATGTTAAAGTGTCTACCCATAGACTTCAATGTTAAAGTGTCTACCCATAGACTTCAATGTTAAAGTGTCTGCCCATAGACTTCAATGTTAAAGTGTCTACCCATAGACTTCAATGTTAAAGTGTCTACCCATAGACTCCAGTGTTAAAGTGTCTACCCATAGACTTCAATGTTAAAGTGTCTACCCATAGACTTCAATGTTAAAGTGTCTACCCATAGACTTCAATGTTAAAGTGTCTACCCATAGACTTCAATGTTAAAGTGTCTACCCATAGACTTCAATGTTAAAGTGTCTACCCATAGACTTCAATGTTAAAGTGTCTACCCATAGACTTCAATGTTAAAGTGTCTACCCATAGACTTCAATGTTAAAGTGTCTACCCATAGACTTCAATGTTAAAGTGTCTACCCATAGACTTCAATGTTAAAGTGTCTCCCCATAGACTTCAATGTTAAAGTGTCTCCCCATAGACTTCAATGTTAAAGTGTCTACCCATAGACTTCAATGTTAAAGTGTCTGCCCATAGACTTCAATGTTAAAGTGTCTACCCATAGACTCCAGTGTTAAAGTGTCTACCCATAGACTTCAATGTTAAAGTGTCTACCCATAGACTTCAATGTTAAAGTGTCTCCCCATAGACTTCAATGTTAAAGTGTCTACCCATAGACTTCAATGTTAAAGTGTCTACCCATAGACTTCAATGTTAAAGTGTCTACCCATAGACTTCAATGTTAAAGTGTCTCCCCATAGACTTCAATGTTAAAGTGTCTCCCCATAGACTTCAATGTTAAAGTGTCTACCCATAGACTTCAATGTTAAAGTGTCTCCCCATAGACTTCAATGTTAAAGTGTCTCCCCATAGACTTCAATGTTAAAGTGTCTACCCATAGACTTCAATGTTAAAGTGTCTGCCCATAGACTTCAATGTTAAAGTGTCTACCCATAGACTCCAGTGTTAAAGTGTCTACCCATAGACTTCAATGTTAAAGTGTCTACCCATAGACTTCAATGTTAAAGTGTCTCCCCATAGACTTCAATGTTAAAGTGTCTACCCATAGACTTCAATGTTAAAGTGTCTACCCATAGACTTCAATGTTAAAGTGTCTACCCATAGACTTCAATGTTAAAGTGTCTCCCCATAGACTTCAATGTTAAAGTGTCTCCCCATAGACTTCAATGTTAAAGTGTCTACCCATAGACTTCAATGTTAAAGTGTCTGCCCATAGACTTCAATGTTAAAGTGTCTACCCATAGACTCCAGTGTTAAAGTGTCTACCCATAGACTTCAATGTTAAAGTGTCTACCCATAGACTTCAATGTTAAAGTGTCTACCCATAGACTTCAATGTTAAAGTGTCTACCCATAGACTTCAGTGTTAAAGTGTATACCCATAGACTTCAATGTTAAAGTGTCTACCCATAGACTTCAATGTTAAAGTGTCTACCCATAGACTTCAATGTTAAAGTGTCTGCCCATAGACTTCAATGTTAAAGTGTCTACCCATAGACTTCAATGTTAAAGTGTCTACCCATAGACTCCAGTGTTAAAGTGTCTACCCATAGACTTCAATGTTAAAGTGTCTACCCATAGACTTCAATGTTAAAGTGTCTACCCATAGACTTCAATGTTAAAGTGTCTACCCATAGACTTCAATGTTAAAGTGTCTACCCATAGACTTCAATGTTAAAGTGTCTACCCATAGACTTCAATGTTAAAGTGTCTACCCATAGACTTCAATGTTAAAGTGTCTACCCATAGACTTCAATGTTAAAGTGTCTACCCATAGACTTCAATGTTAAAGTGTCTACCCATAGACTTCAATGTTAAAGTGTCTCCCCATAGACTTCAATGTTAAAGTGTCTCCCCATAGACTTCAATGTTAAAGTGTCTACCCATAGACTTCAATGTTAAAGTGTCTGCCCATAGACTTCAATGTTAAAGTGTCTACCCATAGACTCCAGTGTTAAAGTGTCTACCCATAGACTTCAATGTTAAAGTGTCTACCCATAGACTTCAATGTTAAAGTGTCTACCCATAGACTTCAATGTTAAAGTGTCTACCCATAGACTTCAATGTTAAAGTGTCTACCCATAGACTTCAATGTTAAAGTGTCTACCCATAGACTTCAATGTTAAAGTGTCTCCCCATAGACTTCAATGTTAAAGTGTCTCCCCATAGACTTCAATGTTAAAGTGTCTACCCATAGACTTCAATGTTAAAGTGTCTGCCCATAGACTTCAATGTTAAAGTGTCTACCCATAGACTCCAGTGTTAAAGTGTCTACCCATAGACTTCAATGTTAAAGTGTCTACCCATAGACTTCAATGTTAAAGTGTCTACCCATAGACTTCAATGTTAAAGTGTCTACCCATAGACTTCAATGTTAAAGTGTCTCCCCATAGACTTCAATGTTAAAGTGTCTCCCCATAGACTTCAATGTTAAAGTGTCTACCCATAGACTTCAATGTTAAAGTGTCTGCCCATAGACTTCAATGTTAAAGTGTCTACCCATAGACTCCAGTGTTAAAGTGTCTACCCATAGACTTCAATGTTAAAGTGTCTACCCATAGACTTCAATGTTAAAGTGTCTACCCATAGACTTCAATGTTAAAGTGTCTACCCATAGACTTCAATGTTAAAGTGTCTACCCATAGACTTCAATGTTAAAGTGTCTACCCATAGACTTCAATGTTAAAGTGTCTGCCCATAGACTTCAATGTTAAAGTGTCTACCCATAGACTTCAATGTTAAAGTGTCTACCCATAGACTCCAGTGTTAAAGTGTCTACCCATAGACTTCAATGTTAAAGTGTCTACCCATAGACTTCAATGTTAAAGTGTCTACCCATAGACTTCAATGTTAAAGTGTCTACCCATAGACTTCAATGTTAAAGTGTCTACCCATAGACTTCAATGTTAAAGTGTCTACCCATAGACTTCAATGTTAAAGTGTCTACCCATAGACTTCAATGTTAAAGTGTCTACCCATAGACTTCAATGTTAAAGTGTCTACCCATAGACTTCAATGTTAAAGTGTCTACCCATAGACTTCAATGTTAAAGTGTCTCCCCATAGACTTCAATGTTAAAGTGTCTCCCCATAGACTTCAATGTTAAAGTGTCTACCCATAGACTTCAATGTTAAAGTGTCTGCCCATAGACTTCAATGTTAAAGTGTCTACCCATAGACTCCAGTGTTAAAGTGTCTACCCATAGACTTCAATGTTAAAGTGTCTACCCATAGACTTCAATGTTAAAGTGTCTACCCATAGACTTCAATGTTAAAGTGTCTACCCATAGACTTCAATGTTAAAGTGTCTACCCATAGACTTCAATGTTAAAGTGTCTACCCATAGACTTCAATGTTAAAGTGTCTACCCATAGACTTCAATGTTAAAGTGTCTACCCATAGACTTCAATGTTAAAGTGTCTACCCATAGACTTCAATGTTAAAGTGTCTACCCATAGACTTCAATGTTAAAGTGTCTACCCATAGACTTCAATGTTAAAGTGTCTACCCATAGACTTCAATGTTAAAGTGTCTACCCATAGACTTCAATGTTAAAGTGTCTACCCATAGACTTCAATGTTAAAGTGTCTACCCATAGACTTCAATGTTAAAGTGTCTACCCATAGACTTCAATGTTAAAGTTTCTCACCTCCAGGGTTACGACGGAGGATGAATTTGCGAACCTCATCGTAGATGAAGATCAGGAGGCTGTAGGGGAATGCGCAGAACCACCAACTCAGCCTGCAGAGAGACACGTGGGGAGAGAGAGACACGGGGAGAGAGAGAGAGACGGGGAGAGAGACACGGGGAGAGAGAGACAGACACGGGGAGAGAGAGACACGGGGAGAGAGAGAGACAGAGAGAGACACGGGGAGAGAGAGACACGGGGAGAGAGACAGAGAGAGAGACAGAGAGAGAGACACGGGAGAGAGACACGGGGAGAGAGACACGGTCATGAGTAATGGGTAAAGTTTTCTTCAGGAATATGATGCTGCTGCTGATGGAGCTACTACTCCGACCACTACCACCACCATCACCACTACCACCACCACTACCACCACCACCACCACTACTACCACCACCACCACCACTATCACTACTAGTACTACTAGTACTAGTGATACTACTAGTACTAGTAGTATCACTAGTGATACTACTAGTATCACTAGTGATACTACTAGTACTAGTAGTATTACTAGTGATACTACTAGTACTAGTAGTATCACTAGTACTACTACTTGTAGTACCGGTACTACTACTAGTAGTACCGGTACTACTACTAGTAGTACCGGTACTACTACTAGTAGTACCGGTACTACTACTAGTAGTACCGGTACTATTAGTAGAACTCACTTGAGGGGGTACATGCGAAGAGCCACGTCCATGCCCGGAGTGTAGGAGAGGAAAGCAGCAAGAGCAGTCTCACAGAAGAGTCCAAACACCAAGATCTTGTTCCTGTGACACACACACAGTGACACGTGACACACACACACACAGTGACACACACACAGTGACACACACACACAGTGTCACACACAGTGACACACACACACACAGTCTCACAGAAGAGTCCAAACACCAAGATCTTGTTCCTGTGACACACGCACAGTGACACGTGACACACACACAGTCACACAGTGACACACACACACAGTGACACGTGACACACACACAGTGACACACACAGTGACACGTGACACACACACAGTGACACACACAGTGTCACACACACACACAGTCTCACAGAAGAGTCCAAACACCAAGATCTTGTTCCTGTGACACACACACAGTGACACGTGACACACACACAGTGACACGTGACACACACACAGTCACACAGTGACACACACACACAGTGACACACACACAGTGACACACACAGTGTCACACACACACACAGTCTCACAGAAGAGTCCAAACACCAAGATCTTGTTCCTGTGACACACACACAGTGACACGTGACACACACACAGTGACACACACAGTGACACACACAGTGACACACACACACAGTGACACACACACACAGTGACACACACAGTGACACACACACACAGTGACACACACACACACAGTCTCACAGAAGAGTCCAAACACCAAGATCTTGTTCCTGTGACACACACACAGTGACACGTGACACACACACAGTGACACGTGACACACAGACACACACACACAGTGACACACACACAGTGACACACACACACACAGTCTCACAGAAGAGTCCAAACACCAAGATCTTGTTCCTGTGACACACACACAGTGACACGTGACACACACACAGTGACACGTGACACACACACACAGTGACACACACACACAGTGACACACACACACAGTGACACACACACAGTGACACGTGACACACACACACAGTGACACACACACACAGTGACACACACACACAGTGACACACACACACAGTGACACACACAGTGACAGACACACACACAGTCTCACAGAAGAGTCCAAACACCAAGATCTTGTTCCTGTGACACACACACAGTGACACGTGACACACACACAGTGACACACACAGTGACACACACACACAGTGACACACACACACACAGTCTCACAGAAGAGTCCAAACACCAAGATCTTGTTCCTGTGACACACACACAGTGACACGTGACACACACACAGTGACACGTGACACACAGACACACACACACAGTGACACACACACAGTGACACAGACACACACACAGTGACACACACACACAGTGTCACACACACACAGTCTCACAGAAGAGTCCAAACACCAAGATCTTGTTCCTGTGACACACACACAGTGACACGTGACACACACACAGTGACACACACACAGTGACACACACAGTGACACACACACACAGTGTCACACACACAGTGACACACACACACACAGTGACACACACACACAGTGTCACACACACACACAGTCTCACAGAAGAGTCCAAACACCAAGATCTTGTTCCTGTGACACACACAAAGTGACACGTGACACACACACAGTGACACGTGACACACAGACACACAGTGACACGTGACACACAGACACACACACACAGTGACACACACAGTGACACACACACAGTGACACACACACACACAGTCTCACAGAAGAGTCCAAACACCAAGATCTTGTTCCTGTGACACACACACAGTGACACGTGACACACACACAGTGACACGTGACACACAGACACACACACACAGTGACACACACACACAGTGACACACACACACAGTGACACACACACACAGTCTCACAGAAGAGTCCAAACACCAAGATCTTGTTCCTGTGACACACACACAGTGACACACACACACAGTGACACGTGACACACACACACACAGTGACACACACACAGTGACACACACACACAGTGACACACACACAGTGACACACACACACACACAGTGACACACACACAGTGACACACACACAGTGACACACACACAGTGACAGACACACACACAGTTTCACAGAAGAGTCCAAACACCAAGATCTTGTTCCTGTGACACACACACAGTGACACGTGACACACACACAGTGACACACACACAGTGACACGTGACACACACACACAGTGACACACACAGACACACACACACAGTGTCACACACACAGTGTCACACACAGTGTCACACACACAGTGACACACACACACAGTGTCACACACACAGTGTCACACACACACACAGTGACACACACACAGTGTCACACACACAGTGACACACACACAGTGTCACACAGACATAGCGTCACACACACAGTGTCACACACACACACAGTGTCACACACACACACACAGTGTCACAGACACACACAGTGACACAATCACACACACTGTGTCACACACAGTGTCACACACACAGTGACACACACACACACACAGTGACACACACACAGTGACACATACACAGTGTCACACACACAGTGACACACACACAGTGACACACACACACAGTGACACACACACAATCACACAGTGTCACACAACAACAACCGCCATTCGCCACTAAGTGGCGGTGACGTCACCACGACGCTTGTGCCAGGCTATGTGCACCCTGAGGCCACGTGAAGTGTCGAACGCCCGCTGGCAGGAGGTCACTGGGCAGACCCAGCAGGTGCCACGGGTCGACTGACTGAGATGACTGGCTGATGCACCACCTGTGCCCCCTACTGTGCCAATCTGCTGTGCTTTAGCCACCCGGCGCTCTGCTCGCTGTTGTGAGCGTCGCTCCTCCGCCCTCCGTTGTTGTTGGAGGGCGACTGCCTCCAACTGCCCAGTAGCATCCTTCACGAGCCTCCTCCACAGAGGCCGATCTTGACACCGCTGGTACCAGTCATCGGCAAGTCCACTCAGCGTCCTCCTGTACCACATCACTCCATCTCTTCTCTAGCCCGTGCCGCGCCCGTTTAGCCCCCTCGATCCGGCTACATGACCCAGCCATCGCAGCCTTGCCCGCCGGAGGAGCTCACCGATGGGACCTTGCCCAGATCTTTAAAGGATTTGTGAGCTCCTCACACAATCCAGCCTGGTTAAACCCAGGATGGATCGTAGGCAGGCCAGCCTAAATGTTTCTAACCGGCGAAGATGTTCCATTAGGGGGGTCCACGTTTCGCAAGCGTAGAGAAGGGAGGGAATGACCGTGGCCGAGAAGACCTGAAGCTTAGTGCGGAGCGACAGACCAGGTAGCTTCCACACAGCGTTACGCAACCGATGAAAAGATATAGCCGCTCGACTGATTTGGAGTGAGACCTCTGCTGTTAAACTGGAGCCAGTCATAAGCACACTGCCCAGGTATGGGAAACTCTCCACTCTCTCCACAACTGCCCCATCACCGATTGGGAGTTGTGATGGTGGAGTGTCCGATGGTACAAAATACCCAGGCAGGTGCTAAGTTTTGGTGGGGCTGATGGTAAGGCCCCACCTCTTAGTGGCACGCTCCAGTCTCAGCAGCAGCATCTCCAACTCCTCCTCTGACTGAGCAGCTATTACCAAATCATCAGCATACATAACGTGGTTGAGTGAGTCTGTGAGTCTCTGAGTGAGTGAGTGAGTCTCTGAGTGAGTGAGTCTCTGAGTGAGTCTCTGAGTGAGTGAGTCTCTGAGTGAGTGAGTCTTTGAGTGAGTGAGTCTCTGAGTGAATGAGTCTCTGAGTGAGTGAGTGAGTCTCTGAGTGAGTGAGTGAGTCTCTGAGTGAGTCAGTGAGTCTCTGAGTGAGTGAGTCAGTAAGTCTCTGAGTAAGTCTCTGAGTGAGTGTGTAAGTCTCTGAGTAAGTCTCTGAGTGAGTATCTGAGTGGATCTCTGAGTGACTCTCTGAGTGAGTGTGTAAGTCTCTGAGTAAGTCTCTGAGTGAGTCTCTGAGTGTGTAAGTCTCTGAGTGAGTCAGTGAGTCTCTGAGTGAGTGAGTGAGTGTGTAAGTCTCTGAGTGAGTGAGTCTCTGAGTGAGTCTCTGAGTGAGTGAGTCTCTGAGTGAGTGAGTGAGTCTCTGAGTAAGTCTCTGAGTGAGTCTCTGACTGAGTAAGTCTCTGAGTGAGTGAGTCTCTGAGTGAGTCTCTGAGTGAGTGAGTCTCTGAGTAAGTTTCTGAGTGAGTGAGGCTCTGAGTGAGTCTCTGAGTGAGTCTCTGAGTGAGTAAGTCTCTGAGTGAGTCTCTGAGTGAGTCAGTGAGTCTCTGAGTGAGTGAGTGTGTAAGTCTCTGAGTGAGTGAGTCTCTGAGTGAGTCTCTGAGTAAGTCTCTGAGTGAGTGAGTCTCTGAGTGAGTCTCTGAGTAAGTCTCTGAGTGAGTCTCTGAGTGAGTGAGTCTCTGAGTGAGTCTCTGAGTGAGTGAGTCTCTGAGTAAGTCTTTGAGTGAGTCTCTGAGTGAGTGAGTCTCTGAGTGAGTCTCTGAGTGAGTGAGTCTCTGAGTGAGTGAGTCTCTGAGTGAGTGAGTCTCTGAGTGAGTAAGTCTCTGAGTGAGTCTCTGAGTGAGTGAGTCTCTGACTGAGTGAGTCTCTGACTGAGTGAGTCTCTGACTGAGTAAGTCTCTGCGTGAGTGAGTGTGTGTGTAAGTCTCTGAGTGAGTCTCTGAGTGAGTCTCTGACTGAGTGAGTCTCTGAGTGAGTCAGTGAGTCTCTGAGTGAGTCAGTGAGTCTCTGAGTGAGTGAGTGAGTGTGTAAGTCTCTGAGTGAGTGAGTCTCTGACTGAGTAAGTCTCTGAGTGAGTGAGTCTCTGAGTGAGTCTCTGAGTGAGTATGTAAGTCTCTGAGTGAGTCTCTGAGTGAGTGAGTGTGTGTGTAAGTCTCTGAGTAAGTCTCTGAGTGAGTCTCTGAGTGAGTGAGTCTCTGAGTGAGTGAGTCTCTGAGTGAGTGAGTCTCTGAGTGAGTCTCTGAGTGAGTGAGTCTCTGAGTGAGTCTCTAAGTAAGTCTCTGAGTGAGTCTCTGAGTGAGTCTCTGAGTGAGTCTCTGACTAAGTCTCTGAGTGAGTCTCTGAGTGAGTCTCTGAGTGAGTGAGTCTGACTGAGTGAGTCTCTGACTGAGTGAGTCTCTGACTGAGTAAGTCTCTGCGTGAGTGAGTCAGTGAGTCTCTGAGTGAGTGAGTGAGTGTGTAAGTCTCTGAGTGAGTGAGTCTCTGACTGAGTAAGTCTCTGAGTGAGTGAGTCTCTGAGTGAGTCTCTGAGTGAGTATGTAAGTCTCTGAGTGAGTCTCTGAGTGAGTGAGTGTGTGTGTAAGTCTCTGAGTAAGTCTCTGAGTGAGTCTCTGAGTGAGTGAGTCTCTGAGTGAGTGAGTCTCTGAGTGAGTGAGTCTCTGAGTCTCTGAGTGAGTCTCTGAGTGAGTGAGTCTCTGAGTGAGTCTCTAAGTAAGTATCTGAGTGAGTCTCTGAGTGAGTCTCTGAGTGAGTCTCTGAGTGAGTCTCTGACTAAGTCTCTGAGTGAGTCTCTGAGTGAGTCTCTGAGTGAGTGAGTCTGACTGAGTGAGTCTCTGACTGAGTGAGTCTCTGACTGAGTAAGTCTCTGCGTGAGTGAGTGTGTGTGTAAGTCTCTGAGTGAGTGAGTGTGTAAGTCTCTGAGTGAGTCTCTGACTGAGTGAGTCTCTGACTGAGTAAGTCTCTGAGTGAGTGAGTCTCTGAGTGAGTCAGTGAGTCTCTGAGTGAGTGAGTGAGTGTGTAAGTCTCTGAGTGAGTGAGTCTCTGACTGAGTAAGTCTCTGAGTGAGTGAGTCTCTGAGTGAGTCTCTGAGTGAGTATGTAAGTCTCTGAGTGAGTGAGTGTGTAAGTCTCTGAGTAAGTCTCTGAGTGAGTCTCTGAGTGAGTGAGTCTCTGAGTGAGTCAGTCTCTGAGTGAGTGAGTCTCTGAGTCTCTGAGTGAGTCTCTGAGTGAGTCTCTGAGTGAGTGAGTCTCTGAGTGAGTCTCTAAGTAAGTCTCTGAGTGAGTCTCTGAGTGAGTCTCTGAGTGAGTGAGTCTCTGAGTGAGTCTCTGAGTGAGTGAGTCTCTGACTAAGTCTCTGAGTGAGTCTCTGAGTGAGTCTCTGAGTGAGTGAGTCTCTGAGTGAGTGAGTCTCTGACTAAGTCTCTGAGTGAGTGTCTGAGTGAGTCTCTGAGTGAGTGAGTCTCTGAGTGAGTCTCTGAGTAAGTCTCTGAGTGAGTGAGTCTCTGAGTGAGTCTCTGAGTGAATCTGTGAGTGAGTCTCTGAGTGAGTCTCTGAGTGAGTCTCTGAGTGAGTGAGTCTCTGAGTGAGTGAGTCACTGAGTGAGTCTCTGAGTGAGTCTCTGAGTTAGTGAGTCACTGAGTGAGTCTCTGAGTGAGTCTCTGAGTGAGTGAGTCTCTGAGTGAGTCTCTAAGTGAGTAAGTCTCTGAGTGAGTGAGTCTCTGAGTGAGTGAGTCTCTGAGTGAGTCTCTGAGTGAATCTGTGAGTGAGTCTCTGAGTGAGTCTCTGAGTGAGTCTCTGAGTGAGTCTCTGAGTGAGTGAGTCTCTGAGTGTGTGAGTCTCTGAGTGAGTGAGTCTCTGAGTGAGTGAGTCTCTGAGTGAGTCTCTGAGTGAATCTGTGAGTGAGTCTCTGAGTGAGTCTCTGAGTGAGTGAGTCTCTGAGTGAGTCAGTCTCTGAGTGAGTGAGTCTCTGAGTCTCTGAGTGAGTCTCTGAGTGAGTCTCTGAGTGAGTCTGAGTGAGTGAGTCTCTGAGTGAGTCTCTAAGTAAGTCTCTGAGTGAGTCTCTGAGTGAGTCTCTGAGTAAGTGAGTCTCTGAGTGAGTCTCTGAGTGAGTGAGTCTCTGACTAAGTCTCTGAGTGAGTCTCTGAGTGAGTCTCTGAGTGAGTGAGTCTCTGAGTGAGTCTCTGAGTGAGTGAGTCTCTGACTAAGTCTCTGAGTGAGTGTCTGAGTGAGTGAGTCTCTGAGTGAGTCTCTGAGTAAGTCTCTGAGTGAGTGAGTCTCTGAGTGAGTCTCTGAGTGAATCTGTGAGTGAGTCTCTGAGTGAGTCTCTGAGTGAGTCTCTGAGTGAGTGAGTCTCTGAGTGAGTGAGTCTCTGAGTGAGTGAGTCTCTGAGTCTCTGAGTGAGTCTCTGAGTGAGTGAGTCTCTGAGTGAGTCTCTAAGTAAGTATCTGAGTGAGTCTCTGAGTGAGTCTCTGAGTGAGTCTCTGAGTGAGTCTCTGACTAAGTCTCTGAGTGAGTCTCTGAGTGAGTCTCTGAGTGAGTGAGTCTGACTGAGTGAGTCTCTGACTGAGTGAGTCTCTGACTGAGTAAGTCTCTGCGTGAGTGAGTGTGTAAGTCTCTGAGTGAGTCTCTGACTGAGTGAGTCTCTGACTGAGTAAGTCTCTGAGTGAGTGAGTGTGTAAGTCTCTGAGTGAGTCTCTGACTGAGTGAGTCTCTGACTGAGTAAGTCTCTGAGTGAGTGAGTCTCTGAGTGAGTCAGTGAGTCTCTGAGTGAGTGAGTGAGTGTGTAAGTCTCTGAGTGAGTGAGTCTCTGACTGAGTAAGTCTCTGAGTGAGTGAGTCTCTGAGTGAGTCTCTGAGTGAGTATGTAAGTCTCTGAGTGAGTGAGTGTGTAAGTCTCTGAGTAAGTCTCTGAGTGAGTCTCTGAGTGAGTGAGTCTCTGAGTGAGTCAGTCTCTGAGTGAGTGAGTCTCTGAGTCTCTGAGTGAGTCTCTGAGTGAGTCTCTGAGTGAGTGAGTCTCTGAGTGAGTCTCTAAGTAAGTCTCTGAGTGAGTCTCTGAGTGAGTCTCTGAGTGAGTGAGTCTCTGAGTGAGTCTCTGAGTGAGTGAGTCTCTGACTAAGTCTCTGAGTGAGTCTCTGAGTGAGTCTCTGAGTGAGTGAGTCTCTGAGTGAGTGAGTCTCTGACTAAGTCTCTGAGTGAGTGTCTGAGTGAGTCTCTGAGTGAGTGAGTCTCTGAGTGAGTCTCTGAGTAAGTCTCTGAGTGAGTGAGTCTCTGAGTGAGTCTCTGAGTGAATCTGTGAGTGAGTCTCTGAGTGAGTCTCTGAGTGAGTCTCTGAGTGAGTGAGTCTCTGAGTGAGTGAGTCACTGAGTGAGTCTCTGAGTGAGTCTCTGAGTTAGTGAGTCACTGAGTGAGTCTCTGAGTGAGTCTCTGAGTGAGTGAGTCTCTGAGTGAGTCTCTAAGTGAGTAAGTCTCTGAGTGAGTGAGTCTCTGAGTGAGTGAGTCTCTGAGTGAGTCTCTGAGTGAATCTGTGAGTGAGTCTCTGAGTGAGTCTCTGAGTGAGTCTCTGAGTGAGTCTCTGAGTGAGTGAGTCTCTGAGTGTGTGAGTCTCTGAGTGAGTGAGTCTCTGAGTGAGTGAGTCTCTGAGTGAGTCTCTGAGTGAATCTGTGAGTGAGTCTCTGAGTGAGTCTCTGAGTGAGTGAGTCTCTGAGTGAGTCAGTCTCTGAGTGAGTGAGTCTCTGAGTCTCTGAGTGAGTCTCTGAGTGAGTCTCTGAGTGAGTCTGAGTGAGTGAGTCTCTGAGTGAGTCTCTAAGTAAGTCTCTGAGTGAGTCTCTGAGTGAGTCTCTGAGTAAGTGAGTCTCTGAGTGAGTCTCTGAGTGAGTCTCTGAGTGAGTGAGTCTCTGACTAAGTCTCTGAGTGAGTCTCTGAGTGAGTCTCTGAGTGAGTGAGTCTCTGAGTGAGTCTCTGAGTGAGTGAGTCTCTGACTAAGTCTCTGAGTGAGTGTCTGAGTGAGTGAGTCTCTGAGTGAGTCTCTGAGTAAGTCTCTGAGTGAGTGAGTCTCTGAGTGAGTCTCTGAGTGAATCTGTGAGTGAGTCTCTGAGTGAGTCTCTGAGTGAGTCTCTGAGTGAGTCTCTGAGTGAGTGAGTCTCTGAGTGAGTGAGTGAGTCACTGAGTGAGTCTCTGAGTGAGTCTCTGAGTTAGTGAGTCACTGAGTGAGTCTCTGAGTGAGTCTCTGAGTGAGTGAGTCTCTGAGTGAGTCTCTAAGTGAGTAAGTCTCTGAGTGAGTGAGTCTCTGAGTGAGTCTCTGAGTGAATCTGTGAGTGAGTCTCTGAGTGAGTCTCTGAGTGAGTCTCTGAGTGAGTGAGTCTCTGAGTGTGTGAGTCTCTGAGTGAGTGAGTCTCTGAGTGAGTGAGTCTCTGAGTGAGTCTCTGAGTGAATCTGTGAGTGAGTCTCTGAGTGAGTCTCTGAGTGAGTCTCTGAGTGAGTCTCTGAGTGAGTCTCTGAGTGAGTGAGTCTCTGAGTGTGTGAGTCTCTGAGTGAGTGAGTCTCTGAGTGAGTGAGTCTCTGAGTGAATCTCTGAGTGAGTTTCTGAGTGAGTCTCTGAGTGAGTGAGTTTCTGAGTGAGTCTCTGAGTGAATCTCTGAGTGAGTCTCTGAGTGAGTGAGTCTCTGAGTGAATCTCTGAGTGAGTCTCTGTGTGAGTGAGTCTCTGAGTGAGTCTCTGAGTGAGTGAGTCTCTGAGTGAGTCTCTGAGTGAGTGAGTCTCTGAGTGAGTGAGTCTCTGAGTGAATCTCTGAGTGAGTTTCTGAGTGAGTCTCTGAGTGAGTGAGTTTCTGAGTGAGTCTCTGAGTGAATCTCTGAGTGAGTCTCTGAGTGAGTGAGTCTCTGAGTGAATCTCTGAGTGAGTCTCTGAGTGAGTCTGAGTGAATCCCGCACTCACTTCATGCCCTGCTGGAAAACGGAGTTGCGTCTGGTTTTGCAGACGATGAGATCGGCCCACTGGACCACCACAATGCTCACGAAGAATGCGGTGTGGCACGTATACTCCACTAACTTGCGCTGTTCGTAGGTCTGGAGAGACACACAGTGAGACAGAGAGACACACACAGAGTTACACTCACCCATCCACCCTACTCACCCACCCACTCACCCACCCACCCACCTACTCACTCCCCCAGCTACTCACCCATTCACCCACTCACTCCCCCACCCACTCACTCACCCACCCCCCCACTCACCCCCCCCACCCACCCTCTCACCCCCCCACTCACCCACCCACCCAGCCACTCACTCACTCACCCACTCACTCCCCCACCCGCTCACCCACCCACCCACCCCCCCACCCCCCCCCACCCACTCACCCACCCACCCACCCACTCACCCACTCACTCACCCACCCACCCACTCTCCCACCCACCCACCCACTCACCCACCCCCCCACCCACCCACTCCCCCACCCACACACCCACTCACTCACCCACCCACCCACTCACCCACTCACTACCCACCCACCCACTCTCCCACCCACTCACCCACTCACCCACCCAGCCACTCACCCCCCCCCCACTCACCCCCCCACCCACTCACTCACTCACCCACTCACCCACCCCCCACCCACCCAGCCACCCACCCACTCACCCACCCACCCAGCCACTCACCCACTCCTGCCCGTACGAGTCTGTGAGATCGTTGACGTGTTTATTATCCCACTGTAGGCGAATGCCCAAGAGATCCACTCACTCACCCACCCACTCACCCACCCACTCACTCACTCACCCACCCACTCACTCACTCACTCACCCACCCACTCACTCACTCACCCACCCACTCACTCACTCACCCACTCACTCACTCACCCACCCACTCACCCACCCACTCACCCACTCACTCACTCACTCACCCACTCACTCACTCACCCACTCACTCACTCACCCACCCACTCACCCACCCACTCACTCACCCACCCACTCACCCACTCACCCACCCACCCACTCACTCACTCCCCCACTCACCCACCCACCCACCAACTCCCCCTCCCACTCACCCACCCCCCCACTCACCCCCCCACTCACCCACCCACCCACCCAGCCACTCACCCACTCCTGCCCGTACGAGTCTGTGAGATCGTTGACGTGTTTATTATCCCACTGTAGGCGAATGCCCAAGAGATCCACTCACTCACCCACCCACTCACCCACCCACCCACCCACTCTCCCACCCACTCACCCACTCACACACCCACTCACTCACTCCCCCACTCACCCACCCACCCACCAACTCCCCCTCCCACTCACCCACCCCCCCACTCACCCCCCCACTCACCCCCCCACTCACCCACCCACCCAGCCACTCACCCACTCCTGCCCGTACGAGTCTGTGAGATCGTTGACGTGTTTATTATCCCACTGTAGGCGAATGCCCAGGAGATCCGCTGGCAGGAATCCGTTCTCTGTGAGGATGACGAAGTAGGCGAAAAATCCTCCCAGTGCCTGAATCATCCCTGCAGAGAGTGGGGGGGGGTTAGTGGGGGGGTTAGTGGGGGGGGGTGAGTGAGTGGGTGGGTGAGTGGATGGGTTAGTGGGTGGGTGAGTGAGTGGGTGAGTGGGTTGGTGGGTGAGTGGGTGAGTGGGTGGGTGGGTGAGTGGGTGAGTGGGTGGGTGGGTGAGTGGGTGGGTGAGTGGGTGAGTGGGTGGGTGAGTGAGTGAGTGGGTGAGTGGGTGGGTGGGTGGGTGAGTGGGTGAGTGGGTGAGTGAGTGGGTGGGTGAGTGGGTGGGTGAGTGGGCGGGTGGGTGGGTGAGTGGGTGGGTGAGTGGGCGGGTGGGTGGGTGAGTGGGTGAGTGAGTGGGTGGGTGAGTGGGTGGGTGAGTGGGTGAGTGGGTGAGTGAGTGAGTGGGTGAGTGGGTGGGTGGGTGGGTGAGTGGGTGAGTGGGTGGGTGAGTGGGTGGGTGAGTGAGTGAGTGGGTGAGTGGGTGGGTGGGTGAGTGAGTGAGTGGGTGAGTGGGTGGGTGAGTGGGTGAGTGAGTGGGTGGGTGGTTGGATACTGGGTGGGTGAGTGGGTGAGTGAATGGGTGGGTGGTGGGTTGGTGAGTGAGTGAGTGGGTGAGTGAGCGTGTGGGTGAGTGAGCGACTGAGCGAGTGACTGACTGAGCGTGTGGGTGACTGAATGGTTGACTGAGTGAGCGAGCGAGTGAGTGAGCGAGCGAGTGAGCGACTGAGTGAGTGACTGAGCGAGCGACTGAGCGACTGAGTGAGCGAGTGGGTGAGTGGCTGACTGAGTGAGTGAGTGGGTGACTGAGTGGGTGGGTGACTGAGCGAGTGAGCGAGCGGGTGACTGAGCGAGTGAGCGAGTGAGTGAGCGAGTTGTTGACTGAGCGAGCGAGTGGGTGACTGAGCGAGTTGGCGACTGAGCGAGTGAGTGGGCGAGACTCCCACCGATCTGTCCGTACGCGATACTGATGAGTCTCTCGTTCACCAGCGAGTGACTGAGTGAGTGAGTGAGTGGGTGACTGAATGGTTGACTGACTGAGTGGGTGACTAAGTGAGTGGTTGACTGAGTGAGTGACTGAGTGAGTGAGTGAGACTCCCACCGATCTGTCCGTACGCGATGCAGATGAGTCTCTCGTTCACCAGCGAGTGAGTGGGTGACTGAGTGACTGAGTGAGTGACTGAGTGGTTGACTGAGTGAGTGAGTGAGTGACTAAGTGGGTGACTGACTGAGTGAGTGAGTGACTGAGTGAGTGGGTGAGTGACTGAGTGAGTGACTGAGTGAGTGAGTGACTGACTGAGTGAGTGACTCTCTGAATGAGTGACTGAGTGAGACTCCCACCGATCTGTCCGTACGCGATGCAGATGAGTCTCTCGTTCACCAGCGAGTGAGTGGGTGACTGAGTGACTGAGTGAGTGACTGAGTGGTTGACTGAGTGAGTGAGTGAGTGACTAAGTGGGTGACTGACTGAGTGAGTGAGTGACTGAGTGAGTGGGTGAGTGACTGAGTGAGTGACTGAGTGAGTGAGTGACTGACTGAGTGAGTGACTCTCTGAATGAGTGACTGAGTGAGACTCCCACCGATCTGTCCGTACGCGATGCTGATGAGTCTCTCGTTCACCAGTGAGTGAGTGGGTGACTGAGTGACTGAGTGAGTGAGTGACTGAGTGAGTGAGTGACTGAGTGGGTGACTGAGCGAGTGAGTGAGTGACTGAGTGAGACTCCCACCGATCTGTCCGTACGCGATGCTGATGAGTCTCTCGTTCACCAGCGAGTGACTGAGCGAGCGAGTGGGTGACTGACTGAGTGGTTGACTGAGTGGGTGACTGAGTGAGTGAGTGAGTGACTGAGTGAGTGGTTGACTGAGTGGGTGACTGAGTGAGTGAGTGAACGAGTGACTGAGTGAGTGAGTGACTGAGTGAGACTCCCACCGATCTGTCCGTACGCGATACTGATGAGTCTCTCGTTCACCAGCGAGTGACTGAGTGAGTGAGTGAGTGGGTGACTGAATGGTTGACTGACTGAGTGGGTGACTAAGTGAGTGGTTGACTGAGTGAGTGACTGAGTGAGTGAGTGAGACTCCCACCGATCTGTCCGTACGCGATGCTGATGAGTCTCTCGTTCACCAGCGAGTGAGCGAGTGACTGAGTGACTGAGTGAGTGACTGAGTGAGTGGTTGACTGAGTGGTTGACTGAATGGGTGGCTGACTGAGTGAGACTCCCACCGATCTGTCCGTACGCGATGCTGATGAGTCTCTCGTTCACCAGCGAGTGAGCGAGTGAGTGAGTGGGTGAGTGACTGAGTGACTGAGTGAGTGGGTGCTTGAGGGAGTGGGTGACTAAGTGAGTGGTTGACTGAGTGAGACTCCCACCGATCTGTCCGTACGCGATACTGATGAGTCTCTCGTTCACCAGCTTGTCCACCCGCGGGTTCCGTGGCTGCCTCTTCATGATGTCACTCTCAGCCGCCTCGTAGGCCAGCGAGATCGCCGGCACCTGAGCAGGTGGAGCAAACCAAGTGGGAGGGGAGGGGGGGGAGGTGGAGCAAACCAAGTGGGAGGGGGGGGAGGTGGAGCAAACCAAGTGGGAGAGAAGGGGGGTGAGTTAGCAGCCTTCTAGCTGAATGAGCGAGTTGGCGACTGGCTGGCTGAGTGAGTGACTGGCTGAGTGAGTGACTGGCTGAGCGAGCGACTGAGCAACTGTCTGAGCGACTGGCTGAGCGACTGACTGGCTGAGTGAGCGACTGGCTGAGCGACTGTCTGAGCGAGTGAGCGACTGGCTGAGTGAGTGACTGGCTGAGCGAGCGACTGAGCAACTGTCTGAGCGACTGGCTGAGCGACTGACTGGCTGAGTGAGCGACTGGCTGAGCGACTGTCTGAGCGAGTGAGCGACTGGCTGAGTGAACAAGCGACTGTCTGAGCGAGTGAGCGACTGTCTGAGCGACTGTCTGAGCGACTGTCTGAGCGACTGGCTGAGCGCCTGACCGACTGTCTGACCGACTGTCTGAGCGAGTGAGCGACTGTCTGACCGACTGACCGACTGTCTGAGCGACTGTCTGAGCGACTGAGCGACTGTCTGAGCGACTGGCTGAGCGAACAAGCGACTGACTGAGCGACTGTCTGAGCGACTGAGCGACAGTCTGAGCGCCTGACCGACTGTCTGACCGACTGTCTGAGCGACTGAGCGACTGAGCGACTGTCTGAGCGACTGTCTGAGCTAGCGACTGACTGAGCAACTGAGCGACTGTCTGACCGACTGTCTGAGCGACTGAGCGACTGAGCGACTGTCTGAGCGACTGTCTGAGCTAGCGACTGACTGAGCAACTGAGCGACTGGCTGACCGACTGTCTGAGCGACTGTCTGAGCGACTGAGCGACTGAGCGACTGTCTGATCGAGCGACTGAGCGACTGTCTGAGCGACTGTCTGAGCCACTGAGCGACTGTCTGACTGTCTGAGCTGATCGAGCGACTGTCTGAGCGACTGACTGAGCGAACTGAGCGACTGTCTGAGCTGATGGAGTGACTGAGCGAGGGCGTGCGAGGTGCTCACCATGTCTGTGCCGAGGTCGATGCACAGGATGGTGACTGTGCCCAGCGGCAGCGGGATGTTGGCGATGATGAAGAACAGGAAGGGCGTTATCTCGGGAATGTTACTCGTCAGCGTGTAGGCGATCGACTTCTTCAGGTTGTCGAAAATGAGGCGTCCTGGGTGGGTGGGTAGGGGAGGTGGGTGGGGTGGGTGGGTGGGTAGAGACCACAGAGAGGGTGGGTGAGTCACTCAGCTACTCACTCACCTAGTCACCCACTCACCTAGTCACTCAGCTACTCACCCACTTAGTCACCCACTCGCCTAGTCACCCACTCACCTAGTCAGCTAGTCACCCACTCACCTAGTCACCCACTCACCTAGTCAGCTAGTCACCCACTCACCTAGTCACCCACTCACCTAGTCACCCAGTCAGCTAGTCAGCTAGTCACCCACTCACCTAGTCACCCACTCACCTAGTCACCCAGTCAGCTAGTCACCCACTCACCTAGTCACCCAGTCAGCTAGTCACCCACTCACCTAGTCACCCACTCACCTAGTCACCCACTCACCTAGTCAGCTAGTCACCCACTCACCTAGTCACCCACTCACCTAGTCACCCAGTCAGCTAGTCACCCACTCACCTAGTCACCCAGTCAGCTAGTCACCCACTCACCTAGTCACCCAGTCAGCTAGTCACCCACTCACCTAGTCACCCACTCACCTAGTCACCCAGTCAGCTAGTCACCCACTCACCTAGTCACCCACTCACCTAGTCACCCACTCACCTAGTCACCCAGTCAGCTAGTCACCCACTCACCTAGTCACCCAGTCAGCTAGTCACCCACTCACCTAGTCACCCAGTCAGCTAGTCACCCACTCACCTAGTCACCCACTCACCTAGTCACCCACTCACCTAGTCAGCTAGTCACCCACTCACCTAGTCACCCACTCACCTAGTCACCCAGTCAGCTAGTCACCCACTCACCTAGTCACCCAGTCAGCTAGTCACTTAGTCACCCATTCACCTAGTCACTCACTTAGTCACCCACTCACCTAGTCACCCAGTCAGCTAGTCACCCACTCACCTAGTCACCCACTCAGATACTCACTCACTTAGTCACCCACTCACCTAGTCACTCACCTAGTCATTCACTTAGTTACCCACTCAGCTACTCACTCACCTAGTCACCCACTCACCTAGTCACCCAGTCAGCTAGTCACCCACTCACCTAGTCACTCACCTAGTCATTCACTTAGTCACCCACTCACCTAGTCACCCAGTCAGCTAGTCACCCACTCACCTAGTCACCCACTCAGATACTCACTCACTTAGTCACCCACTCACCTAGTCACTCACCTAGTCATTCACTTAGTTACCCACTCAGCTACTCACTCACCTAGTCACCCACTCACCTAGTCACCCAGTCAGCTAGTCACCCACTCACCTAGTCACTCACCTAGTCATTCACTTAGTCACCCACTCACCTAGTCACCCAGTCAGCTAGTCACCCACTCACCTAGTCACCCACTCAGATACTCACTCACTTAGTCACCCACTCACCTAGTCACTCACCTAGTCATTCACTTAGTTACCCACTCAGCTACTCACTCACCTAGTCACCCACTCACCTAGTCACCCAGTCAGCTAGTCACCCACTCACCTAGTCACTCACCTAGTCATTCACTTAGTCACACACTCACCTAGTCACCCAGTCAGCTAGTCACCCAATCACCTAGTAACCCACTCAACTACTCACTCACCTAGTCACCCACTCATCTAGTCACCCAGTCAGCTACTCACTCACTTAGTCACCCACTCTCTTAGTCACCCACCAACCCACCCACCCACCAACCCACCCACCAACCCACCCACCAATCCCCCCCACCCATCCACTCACTCACTCACCAACTCACTCACCCACCCACTAACCCTCCCACTAACCCCCCAACCCACCCTCCCACCCACCCACTAACCCGCCCACCAACCCCCCCACTAACCCCCCACTAACCCCCCCACCAACCCACCCACCTTCCTCCACTCCCGTCACGATGGAGGCGAAGTTATCGTCAAGCAGGATCATGTCACTCACTCACCCACTCACCCACTCACTCACCCACCCACTCACCCACCCACTCACTCACTCACTCACCCACTCACTCACTCACCCACTCACCCACCCACTCACTCACTCACCCACTCACTCACTCACCCACCCACCCACCCACTCACCCACCCACCCACTCACTCACCCACCCACTCACCCTCCCACCCACCCACTAACCCACCCAGTAACCCCCCCACCCACCCACCCACCAACCCCCCCACTAACCCCCCACTAACCCCCCCACCAACCCACCCACCTTCCTCCACTCCCGTCACGATGGAGGCGAAGTTATCATCAAGCAGGATCATGTCACTCACTCACTCACCCACCCACTCACTCACCCACTCACTCACTCACCCACCCACCCACTAACCCACCCACTCACTCACCCACTCACTCACTCACTCACCCACTCACTCACCCACTCACTCACTCACTCACCCACTCACCCACCCACTCACTCACCCACTCACTCTTCCACCCACTCACTCACTCACCCACCCACTCACTCACCCACTCACTCACTCACTCACCCACCCACTCACCCACTCACTCACTCACTCACCCACTCACTCACTCACCCACCCACTCACCCACTCACCCACTCACTCACCCCCCCACCCACCCTCCCACCCACCCACCAACCCCCCCACTAACCCCCCCACTAACCCACCCACCTTCCTCCACTCCCGTCACGATGGAGGCGAAGTTATCGTCAAGTAGGATCATGTCACTCACTCATTCACTCACCCACTCACTCACCAACTCACTCACTCACTCACCCACCCACTCACCAACTCACTCACTCACTCACCCACCCACCCACTCACTCATTCACCCACTCACTCACTCACCCACCCACTCACCCACTCACTCACTCACCCACTCACTCACCCCCCCACCCACCCTCCCACCCCCCCACCAACCCCCCCACTAACCCCCCCACTAACCCACCCACCTTCCTCCACTCCCGTCACGATGGAGGCGAAGTTATCATCAAGCAGGATCATGTCACTCACTCACTCACCCACTCACTCACTCACCCACTCACTCACTCACCCACCCACCCACTAACCCACCCACTCACTCACCCACTCACTCACTCACCCACTCACTCACCCACTCACTCACTCACTCACCCACTCACTCACTCACTCACCCACTCACTCACCCACTCACCCACTCACCCACTCACTCACTCACCCACCCACTCACTCACTCACTCACCCACCCACCCACCCTCCCACCCACCCACCAACCCCCCCACTAACCCCCCCACTAACCCACCCACCTTCCTCCACTCCCGTCACGATGGAGGCGAAGTTATCATCAAGCAGGATCATGTCACTCACTCACTCACCCACTCACTCACTCACCCACTCACACACCCACCCACCCACTCACTCACTCACCCACCCACTCACCCACTCACTCACCCACCCACTCACCCACTCACTCACTCACTCACCCACTCACTCACCCACTCACTCACCCACTCACCCACTCACTCACTCACCCACTCACTCACTCACCCATCCACTCACTCACTCACCCACTCACTCACCCACTCACTCACTCACCCACTCACCCACCCACTCACTCACCCACTCACTCTTCCACCCACTCACTCACTCACCCACCCACTCACTCACTCACCCACTCACTCACCCCCCCACCCACCCTCCCACCCACCCACCAACCCCCCCACTAACCCCCCCACCAACCCACCCACCTTCTTCCACTCCCGTCACGATGGAGGCGAAGTTATCATCAAGCAGGATCATGTCACTCACTCACTCACTCACCCACTCACTCACCCACTCACTCACTCACCCACCCACCCACTAACCCACCCACTCACTCACCCACTCACTCACTCACCCACTCACTCACCCACTCACTCACTCACTCACCCACTCACTCACTCACTCACCCACTCACTCACCCACTCACCCACTCACCCACTCACTCACTCACCCACCCACTCACTCACTCACTCACCCACCCACCCACCCTCCCACCCACCCACCAACCCCCCCACTAACCCCCCCACTAACCCACCCACCTTCCTCCACTCCCGTCACGATGGAGGCGAAGTTATCATCAAGCAGGATCATGTCACTCACTCACTCACCCACTCACTCACTCACCCACTCACACACCCACCCACCCACTCACTCACTCACCCACCCACTCACCCACTCACTCACCCACCCACTCACCCACTCACTCACTCACTCACCCACTCACTCACCCACTCACTCACCCACTCACCCACTCACTCACTCACCCACTCACTCACTCACCCATCCACTCACTCACTCACCCACTCACTCACCCACTCACTCACTCACTCTTCCACCCACTCACTCACTCACCCACTCACTCACCCACCCACTCACTCACTCACCCACTCACTCACTCACCCACTCACTCACCCCCCCACCCACCCTCCCACCCACCCACCAACCCCCCCACTAACCCCCCCACCAACCCACCCACCTTCTTCCACTCCCGTCACGATGGAGGCGAAGTTATCATCAAGCAGGATCATGTCACTCACTCACTCACCCACTCACTCACCCACTCACCCACTCACTCACCAACTCACTCACTCACTCACCCACTCACCCACTCACTCACCAACTCACCCACTCACCCACTCACCCACCCACCCACCAACTCACCCACTCACTCACCCACCCACCCACTCACCCTCCCACCCACCCACTAACCCACCCACTAACCCACCCACCCACCTTCCTCCACTCCCGTCACGATGGAGGCGAAGTTATCATCAAGCAGGATCATGTCACTCACTCACCAACTCACTCACCCACTCACCCACTCACCTACTCACTCACTCACCCACTCACTCACTCACCCACTCACCCACTCACCCACTCACTCACCCACTCACTCACACACTCACACACTCACTCACTCACCCACTCACCCACTCACTCACTCACTCACCCACTCACTCACCCACTCACTCACTCACCCACTCACCCACTCACCCACTCACTCACCAACTCACTCACCCACTCACACACTCACTCACTCACTCACCCACTCACTCACTCACCAACTCACTCACCCACTCACACACTCACTCACTCACTCACCCACTCACTCACTCACTCACCCACCCACCCACTAACCCACCCACTCACGCACCCACTCACTCACTCACTCACCCACTCACTCACCCACTCACTCACTCACTCACCCACTCACTCACTCACCCACCCACCCACTCTTCCACCCACTCACTCACTCACCCACCCACCCACTAACCCACCCACTCACGCACCCACTCACTCACTCACTCACCCACTCACTCACCCACTCACTCACTCACTCACCCACTCACTCACTCACCCACCCACCCACTCTTCCACCCACCCACTCACTCACCCACCCACCCACCCACTAACCCCCCCACTAACCCACCCACCCACTAACCCACCCACCAACCCACCCACCTTCCTCCACTCCCGTCACGATGGAGGCGAAGTTATCATCAAGCAGGATCATGTCACTCACTCACTCACTCACCCACCCACCAACCCACCCACCCACTAACCCACCCACTAACCAACCCACCCACCTTCTTCCACTCCCGTCACGATGGAGGCGAAGTTATCATCAAGCAGGATCATGTCACTCACTCACTCACTCACCCACTCACTCACTCACCCACTCACTCACTCACCCACTCACTCACTCACTCACCTACTCACTCACCCACTCACTCACTCACTCACCCACCCACCCACCCACTCACTCACCCACTCACTCACCCACTCACTCACCCACTCACCCACCCACCCACCCACTCACCCACTCACTCACTCACTCACCCACCCACTCACTCACTCACCCACTCACTCACCCACCCACCCACCAACCCACCCACCCACCCACTCACCCACCCACCCACCAACCCACCCACCCACCTTCTTCCACTCCCGTCACGATGGAGGCGAAGTTATCATCAAGCAGGATCATGTCTGCCGCTTGCTTCGAGACATCCGAGCCGGCGATGCCCATGGCCACTCCGATGTCGGCCTTCTTCAGGGCTGGGGAGTCGTTGACACCATCGCCTGTCACGGCCACGATGGCGCCCTAGTGGGGGGAGAGGTGGGGGGGGGGAGAGTGGTGGGGGGGGAGAGTGGTGGGGGGGAGAGGTGGGGGGAGAGAGAGGGGTGGGAGAGTGAGTGGCTGAGTGAGTGGTTGAGTGGCTGAGTGAATGGCTGAGTGACTGAGTGAGTGGCTGAGTGAGTGAGTGAGTGACTGAGTGAGTGACTGACTGAGTGACTGACTGAGTGACTGAGTGAGTGATTGGCTGAGTGAGTGGCTGAGTGACTGAGTGAGTGGCTGAGTGAGTGAGTGAGTGGCTGAGTGAGTGAATGCCTGAGTGAGTGAATGCCTGAGTGAGTGAATGCCTGAGTGAGTGAGTGGTTGAGTGAGTGAGTGACTGACTGAGTGAGTGAGTGACTGACTGACTGAGTGACTAACTGAGTGACTGAGTGAGTGAGTGACTGACTGACTGACTGAGTGAGTGAGTGACTGAGTGAGTGACTGACTGACTGAGTGAGTGACTGAGTGACTGAGTGACTGACTGAGTGACTGAGTGACTGAGTGAGTGACTGACTGAGTGACTGAGTGACTGAGTGACTAACTGAGTGACTGAGTGAGTGAGTGACTGACTGACTGACTGAGTGAGTGAGTGACTGAGTGAGTGACTGACTGACTGAGTGAGTGACTGAGTGACTGAGTGACTGACTGAGTGACTGAGTGACTGAGTGAGTGACTGACTGAGTGACTAACTGAGTGAGTGGCTGAGTGACTGACTGAGTGACTGACTGAGTGACTGACTGAGTGACTAACTGAGTGACTGAGTGACTGAGTGTTCCTCACCTGTCTCTGACATCCCTCCACAATGATGAGTTTTTGCTGTGGTGATGTCCTAGCGAACACAATCTCTGTGTGGCTGGGTGAGTAGCTGAGTGGGTGAGTGACTGAGTGAATGACTGAGTGACTGAGTGAGTCACTGAGTCACTGAGTGACTGAGTGAGTCACTGAGTGACTGAGTGACTGACTGAGTGAGTGAGTGACTGAGTGACTGAGTGAGTCACTGAGTGACTGAGTGAGTGAGTGACTGAGTGAGTGAATGCCTGAGTGAGTGAGTGACTGAGTGACTGAGTGACTGAGTGAGTGAGTGACTGACTGACTGACTGAGTGAGTCACTGAGTGACTGAGTGAGTGAGTGACTGAGTGAGTGACTAACTGAGTGACTGACTGAGTGACTGAGTGAGTGACTGAGTGAGTGACTGAGTGAGTGAGTGACTGAGTGAGTGACTGAGTGACTAACTGAGTGACTGAGTGAGTGACTGAGTGAGTGACTGAGTGAGTGACTAACTGAGTGACTGACTGAGTGACTGAGTGAGTGACTGAGTGAGTGACTGACTGAGTGACTAACTGAGTGACAGTGTTCCTCACCTGTCTCTGACATCCCTCCACAATGATGAGTTTTTGCTGTGGTGATGTCCTAGCGAACACAATCTCTGTGTGGCTGGGTGAGTAGCTGAGTGGGTGAGTGACTGAGTGAATGACTGAGTGACTGAGTGAGTCACTGAGTCACTGAGTGACTGAGTGAGTCACTGAGTGACTGAGTGACTGACTGAGTGAGTGAGTGACTGAGTGACTGAGTGAGTGACTGAGTGACTGAGTGAGTGACTGAGTGAGTGACTGACTGACTGACTGACTGAGTGAGTGAGTGACTGACTGAGTGACTGAGTCGCTGAGTGACTGACTGAGTGACTGAGTGAGTGACTGAGTGAGTGACTGAGTGAGTGAGTGACTGAGTAACTGAGTGACTAACTGAGTGAGTGGCTGAGTGACTGACTGAGTGACTGAGTGAGTGACTGAGTGACTGAGTGAGTGACTGAGTGAGTGACTGAGTGAGTGAGTGACTGAGTAACTGAGTGACTAACTGAGTGAGTGACTGAGTGACTGACTGAGTGACTGAGTGAGTGACTGAGTGAGTGAGTGACTGAGTGACTGAGTGAGTGACTGAGTGACTGAGTGAGTGACTGAGTGAGTGACTGACTGACTGACTGAGTGACTGAGTGAGTGAGTGAGTGACTGACTGAGTCGCTGAGTGACTGACTGAGTGACTGAGTGAGTGACTGAGTGAGTGACTGAGTGAGTGAGTGACTGAGTAACTGAGTGACTAACTGAGTGAGTGGCTGAGTGACTGACTGAGTGACTGAGTGACTGACTGAGTGACTGACTGAGTGACTGAGTGAGTGTTACTCACCTGTCTCTGACATCCCTCCACAATGATGAGTTTCTGCTGTGGTGATGTCCGAGCGAACACAATCTCTGTGTGGCTGGGTGAGTAGCTGAGTGGGTGAGTGAGTGAGTGACTGAGTGAGTGACTGACTGAGTGAGTGACTGAGTGACTGACTGAGTGACTGACTGAGTGAGTGAGTGACTGAGTGACTGAGTGAGTGAGTGAGTGACTGAGTGAGTGAGTGACTGAGTGACTGAGTGACTAACTGAGTGAGTGACTGAGTGACTGAGTGACTGACTGAGTGACTGAGTGACTGAGTGAGTGACTGAGTGACTGAGTGAGTGAGTGAGTGAGTGAGTGACTGAGTGAGTGAGTGACTGAGTGACTGAGTGAGTGAGTGACTGAGTGACTGAGTGACTAACTGAGTGAGTGACTGAGTGACTGAGTGACTGACTGAGTCACTGAGTGACTGAGTGAGTGACTGAGTGAGTGACTGACTGAGTGAGTGACTGAGTGACTGACTGAGTGACTGACTGAGTGAGTGAGTGACTGAGTGACTGAGTGAGTGAGTGAGTGACTGAGTGAGTGAGTGACTGAGTGACTGAGTGACTAACTGAGTGAGTGACTGAGTGACTGAGTGACTGACTGAGTGACTGAGTGACTGAGTGAGTGACTGAGTGACTGAGTGAGTGAGTGAGTGAGTGAGTGACTGAGTGAGTGAGTGACTGAGTGACTGAGTGAGTGAGTGACTGAGTGACTGAGTGACTAACTGAGTGAGTGACTGAGTGACTGAGTGACTGACTGAGTCACTGAGTGACTGAGTGAGTGACTGAGTGAGTGACTGACTGAGTGAGTGACTGAGTGAGTGACTGACTGACTGACTGACTGACTGAGTGACTAACTGAGTGACTGAGTGACTGAGTGAGTGACTGAGTGAGTGAGTGAGTGACTGAGTGACTGAGTGAGTGACTGAGTGACTGAGTGACTAACTGAGTGACTGAGTGACTGAGTGAGTGACTGAGTGAGTGAGTGAGTGACTGAGTGACTGAGTGAGTGACTGAGTGACTGAGTGACTAACTGACTGACTGAGTGACTAACTGAGTGACTAACTGAGTGACTGACTGAGTGACTGAGTGTTCCTCACCTGTCTCTGACATCCCTCCACAATGATGAGTTTCTGCTGTGGTGATGTCCGAGCGAACACAATCTCGGTGTGGTTCTTCAGGATCTCGTCAATCTGGTCCTGCGACAACTCCTTGAGGTCCGTGCCGTGCACCACGCACGCCTTAGCGTCCCTGTCGAGACACGCCAGCAGTCACTCAGCTACTCACTCAGCTACTCACTCAGTTACTCACTCAGCTACTCACTCATCTACTCATCCAGCTACACACTCAGCTACACACTCAGCTATACAGTCACTCAGTTACTCACTCAGCTACTCACTCAGCTACTCACTCAGCTACTCACTCAGTCACTCAGCTACACAGTCACTCAGCTACACACTCAGCTACACAGTCACTCAGTTACTCACTCAGCTACTCACCCAGATACACACTCAGATACACAGTCACTCAGCTACACACTCAGCTACTCACTCATCTACTCATCCAGCTACACACTCAGCTACACACTCAGATACACACTCAGCTATACAGTCACTCAGCTACTCACTCAGCTATACAGTCACTCAGTTACTCACTCAGCTACTCATCCAGCTACACACTCAGCTATACAGTCACTCAGCTACTCACTCAGCTACTCACTCATCTACTCATCCAGCTACACACTCAGCTACACACTCAGCTATACAGTCACTCAGTTACTCACTCAGCTACTCATCCAGCTACACACTCAGATACACAGTCACTCAGCTACTCACTCAGCTACTCACTCAGCTACTCACTCAGTCACTCAGCTACACAGTCGCTCAGCTACTCACTCAGCTACTCACTCAGCTACTCACTCAGCTACTCACTCAGCTACTCATCCAGATACACACTCAGCTACTCATCCAGCTACACACTCAGCTATACAGTCACTCAGCTACACACTCAGCTATACAGTCACTCAGCTACTCAATCAGCTACTCACTCATCTACTCATCCAGCTACACACTCAGATACTCACTCCTCTACTCATCCAGCTACACACTCAGATACACACTCAGCTATACAGTCAGTCACTCAGCTACACACTCAGATACACACTCAGCTACACACTCAGCTATACAGTCACTCAGTTACACAGTCACTCAGCTACTCACTCAGCTACTCAATCAGCTACTCACTCAGCTACTCACTCAGATATACACAGATACACACTCAGCTATACAGTCAGTCACCCAGATACACACCCAGATACACACTCAGCTATACAGTCAGCTATACAGTCAGTCACTCAGCTACACAGTCACTCAGCTACACACTCAGATACACAGTCACTCAGCTACTCAATCAGCTACACACTCAGCTACTCACTCAGCTACTCACCCAGCTACACACTCAGCTACACAGTCAGCTATACAGTCAGTCACTCAGCTACTCACTCAGATACTCATCCAGCTACACACTCAGCTATACAGTCAGTCACTCAGCTACACACTCAGATACACAGTCACTCAGATACACAGTCACCCAGTTACTCACTCAGCTACACACTCAGATACACAGTTACTCAGCTACTCACTCAGATACACAGTCACTCAGCTACTCACTCAGATACACACTCAGATACACAGTTACTCAAATACTCACTCAGCTGCACACTCAGATACACAGTCACTCAGCTACACACTCAGATACACAGTTACTCAGCTACTCACTCAGATACACAGTCACTCAGCTACTCACTCAGATACACAGTCACTCAGCTACTCACTCAGATACACAGTCACTCAGCTACTCACTCAGATACACAGTCACTCAGCTACTCACTCAGATACACAGTCAGATACACACTCAGATACACAGTTACTCAGCTACTCACTCAGCTACACACTCAGATACACACTCAGATACACAGTCACTCAGGTACTCACTCAGATACACACTCAGCTACACACTCAGATACACAGTCATACAGATACACAATCACCCAGTTACTCACTCAGATACACCGTCACTCAGCTACTCACTCAGCTACACACTCAGATACACAGTCACTCAGATACACAGTCACTCAGCTACTCACTCAGCTACACACTCAGATACACAGTCACTCAGATGCACAGTTACTCAGCTACACACTCAGATACACACTCAGATACACAGTCACTCAGCTACACACTCAGATACACAGTCAGATACACACTCAGATACACAGTTACTCAGCTACACACTCAGCTACACACTCAGATACACACTCAGATACACAGTCACTCAGCTACACACTCAGATACACAGTCACTCAGATACACAGTCAGTCACTCAGCTACACAGTGATGGTGATGGTAGTGGTGTTGGTGATGGTGATGATGGTGGTGGTGATGTTGATGGTGGTGATGTTGATGGTGATAGTGATGATGTTGATGGTGATCGTGATGATGTTGATGATGATAGTGTTGATGGTGATGATGATGATGGTGATGTTGATGATGCTAGTGATGATGATATTGATGGTGATGATAGTGATGATGGTGATAGTGATGGTGGTGATAGTGATGATAGTGATGATGATAGTGGTGATGATGGTAATGATGATGGTGATAGTGATGATGATGATGGAGGTGATGGAGGTTATGGAGGTGATGTTGATGATGGTGATGATGGTGATGATGATAGTGATGATGCTAGTGATGATGATGATGATGATGGTGATGATGGTGATGATGGTGATGATGTCTCACCTAGGGTTGACTTGGCTGATGGGGATGTTGATGGTGATGATGATAGTGATGGTGATGATAGTGATGGTGATGGTGATGATGGTGATGATGGTGATGATGGTTATGGTGATGATGATAGTGATGGTGATGATGATGATGGTGATGATGGTGATGATGATAGTGATGGTGATGATGATGGTGATGATGGTGATGATGATAGTGATGGTGATGATGCTAGTGATAATGTTGATGATGTCTCACCTAGGGTTGACCTGGCTGATGGGGATGGTGATGATGATAGTGATGGTGATGATAGTGATGGTGATGATGATGATGGTGATGATGGTGATAGTGATAGTGATGGTGATGATGATGGTGATGCTAGTGATTATGCTAGTGATGATGATAGTGAATATGATAGTGATGATGATGATGCTCGTGATGATGGTGATGATAGTGAATATGATAGTGATGATGATGATGCTAGTGATGATGATAGTGATGATGATGATGATAGTGAATATGATAGTGATGATGATGATAGTGAATATGATAGTGATGATGATGATGATGCTAGTGATGATGATGATGATAGTGAATATGATAGTGATGATGATGATGATGCTAGTGATGATGGTGATGATGATGTCTCACCTGGGGTTGACCTGGCTGATCGGGATGTTGATGGTGATGCTAGTGATGCTAGTGATCATGATGATGATGGTGATGATGTCTCACCTGGGGTTGACCTGGCTGATCGGGATGTTGAGTCTGGCTGCGATGTCTTCCACCGTCTCATTCCCCTCCGATATGATCCCAACGCCCTTGGCGATCGCTTTGGCCGTGATGGGATGATCACCGGTGACCATAATCACCTAATATCATCATCATCAACAACATCACCATCAACATCACCTAACAACATCACCTAACATCATCACCATCAACATCACCATCAACAACATCACCATCAACAACATCACCATCATCAACAACATCACCATCAACAACAAAATCACCATCAACATCACCTAACAACATAAACAACATCACCATCATCAACAACATCACCTAACAACATCAACAACATCACCATCAACAACAACATCACCATCAACAACACCATCAACAACATCACCATCAACAACATCACCATCAACAACAAAATCACCAACATCACCTAACATCATCATCAACAACATCACCTAACAACATCAACAACATCACCATCAACAACAACATCACCATCAACAACAACATCACCATCAACAACACCATCAACAACATCACCATCAACAACAAAATCACCAACATCACCTAACATCATCATCAACAACATCACCATCATCAACAACATCACCATCAACACCATCACCAACATCGTCAACATCGTCAACATCACTATCAACACCACCATCAACATCATGATAAACCAATCACTCACACACCCAGTCACTCACCCAGTTACTCAGTCACTCAGTCAGTCACTCAGTCAGTCACTCAGTCACTCAGTCAGTCACTCAGTCACTCAGTCACTCAGTCACTCACTCAGTCACTCAGTCACTCACTCAGTCAGTCACCCAGTCACTCACTCAGTCAGTCACTCAGTCAGTCACTCAGTCAGTCACTCAGTCAGTCAGTCAGTCACTCACTTAGTCACTCAGTCACTCAGTCAGTCACTCACTCAGTCACTTACACAGTCAGTCACTCAGCCAGTCACTCAATGACTCAATCACTCAATCACTCAGTCCTTCACTCACTCACTCAGTCACGCACTCAGTCACTCAGTCAGTCACTCAGTCACTCAGCCAGTTACTCACTCACTCACTCAGTCACGCACTAAATCTCCCAGTCACTCATTCACTCACTCAGTCTCCCAGTCACTCAGTCAGTCACTCATTCACTCACTCAGTCACCCAGTGACCCAGTCACCCAGTGACCCAGTCACCCAGTGACCCAGTCACCCAGCGAGTCACCCAGCGAGTCACCCAGCGAGTCACCCAGCGAGTCACCCAGCGAGTCACCCAGCGAGTCACCCAGCGAGTCACCCAGTCACCCAGCGAGTCACCCAGCGAGTCACCCAGTGAGTCACCCAGTGAGTCACCCAGTCACCCAGTGAGTCACCCAGTGAGTCACCCAGCGAGTCACCCAACGAGTCACCCAGCGAGTCACCCAGCGAGTCACCCAGTGAGTCACCCAGCGAGTCACCCAGCGAGTCACCCAGCGAGTCACCCAGCGAGTCACCCAGCGAGTCACCCAGCGAGTCACCCAGTCACCCAGTGAGTCACCCAGTCACCCAGCGAGTCACCCAGCGAGTCACCCAGTGAGTCACCCAGTGAGTCACCCAGTCACCCAGTGAGTCACCCAGCGAGTCACCCAGCGAGTCACCCAGTGAGTCACCCAGTCACCCAGCGAGTCACCCAGCGAGTCACCCAGTGAGTCACCCAGTGAGTCACCCAGTCACCCAGCGAGTCACCCAGCGAGTCACCCAGTCACCCAGCGAGTCACCCAGCGAGTCACCTTAATGCCAGCACTGCGACACTTTCCCACGGCGTCTGGCACGGCGGCTCTGGGCGGGTCGATCATGGACATGAGACCCACGAAGCAGAGTCACTCAGTCACTCAGTCAGTCACTCAGTCACTCAGTCAGTCACTCAGTCAGTCACTCAGTCAGTCACTCAGTCAGTAACTCAGCCAGTGACTCAGTCACTCAGTCAGTCACTCAGTCAGTCACTCAGTCACTCAGTCAGTCACTCAGTCACTCAGTCAGTCACTCAGTCAGTCAGTCAGTCACTCAATCACTCAGTCACTCAGTCACTCACTCAGTCACTCACTCACTCACTCAACCACTCTATCACTCAGCCACTCGCTCAGTCTCCCAGTCACTCATTCAATCACTCACTCACTCAGTCACTCACTCAGTCACCCAGTGAGTCACCCAGTCACCCAGCGAGTCACCCAGCGAGTCACCCAGCGAGTCACCCAGCGAGTCACCCAGCGAGTCACCCAGCGAGTCACCTTAATGCCAGCACTGCGACACTTTCCCACGGCGTCTGGCACGGCGGCTCTGGGCGGGTCGATCATGGACATGAGACCCACGAAGCAGAGTCACTCAGTACCTCAGTCAGTCACTCAGTCAGTCACTCAATCACTCAGTCACTCAGTCACTCAGTCAGTCACTTAGTCAGTCACTCACTCAGTCAGTCAGTCAGTCACTCAATCACTCAGTCACTCAGTCACTCAGTCACTCACTCAGTCACTCACTCACTCACTCAATCACTCAGCCACTCAGTCACTCACTCAGTCTCCCAGTCACTCATTCAATCACTCACTCACTCAGTCACCCAGTGAGTCACCCAGTGACCCAGCGAGTCACCCAGTGAGTCACCCAGTGAGTCACCCAGTGAGTCACCCAGCGAGTCACCCAGCGAGTCACCCAGCGAGTCACCCAGCGAGTCACCCAGCGAGTCACCCAGCGAGTCACCTTAATGCCAGCACTGCGACACTTTCCCACGGCGTCTGGCACGGCGGCTCTGGGCGGGTCGATCATGGACATGAGACCCACGAAGCAGAGGTCACTCGTGGGAAAGTTGACGTCATCGGCGTCAAACTCGAAGCCCTTGGGGAACTCCTCGGCCGGGAGGTAATGGTGGCAGAATCCTGGGGTGGGTGAGGGGGTGAGGGAGGTGGTGAGGGAGGTGGTGAGGGAGGTGGTGAGGGAGGTGGTGAGTGGGTGAGGGAGTTGGTGAGGGAGTTGGTGAGGGTGGTGGTGAGGGAGGTGGTGAGGGAGATGTTCACGCCATCGCCTCTTCCCCCTCTCTCTCCCTGTCTCTCTCTCTGTGTCTCTCTCTCTGTGTCTCTCTCTCTGTCTCTCTCTCTGTGTCTCTGTGTCTCTGTGTCTGTCTCTGTCTCTCTCTGTGTCTCTCTGTCTCTGTGTCTCTGTGTGTGTCTCTGTCTCTCTCGCTGTGTCTCTCTGTGTCTGTGTGTCTCTCTCTCTGTCTCTGTGTTTCTGTGTCTGTCTCTCTCTCTGTGTCTGTGTCTCTCTGAGTGTCTCTCTCTTTGTCTCTCTGTGTCTCTCTGTCTCTCTCTGTCTCTGTCTCTCTCTGTCTCTGTCTCTCTCTCTCTGTCTCTCTGTCTGTCTCGCTCTCTCTCTCTGTCTCTCTGTCTCTCTGTGTCTCTGTGTCTCTGTGTCTCTGTGTCTCTGTGTCTCTCTGTGTTTTTCTCTATCTCTCTGTCTCTCTCTGTCTCTCTATCTCTCTCTGTGTCTCTATCTCTCTCTGTGTCTCTCTACGTCTCTCTGTGTCTCTCTATGTCTCTCTGTCTCTGTGTCTCACCCAGGAGTCTCTCTCCGAGACCTCCCAGCTCCATGTAGGCATTCTGGAACGACTCCGTCTCTCTGTCTCTCTGTGTCTCTGTCTCTGTCTCTGTGTCTGTGTCTCTCTCTGTGTCTCTCTGAGTGTCTGTGTCTCTGTGTCTGTGTCTCTGTCTCTCACCCAGGACTCTCTCTCTGTCTCTCTCTGTCTCTCTGTGTCTCTATCTCTCTGTGTGTCTGTGTCTCTCTCTGTGTGTCTGTGTATCTCTCTCTGTGTCTCTCTGTGTCTCTCTGTGTCTCTGTGTCTCTATCTGTGTCTCTGTCTCTCTCTGTGTCTCTGTGTCTCTATCTCTCTCTGTGTCTCTCTGTGTCTTTGTGTGTCTCTGTGTCTCTCTATCTCTCTCTCTCTCTCTGTCTCTGTGTGTCTCTCTCTCTGTGTCTCTCTCTCTCTGTGTCTCTCTCTCTGTGTCTCACCCAGGACTCTCTCTCCAAGACCTCCCAGCTCCATGTAGGCGTTCTGGAACGACTCCGTCTCTCTCTCTGTGTCTCTCTGTGTCTCTATCTGTGTCTCTGTCTCTCTCTCTGTGTCTCTGTGTCTCTATCTCTCTGTGTGTCTCTCTGTGTCTCTCTCTATCTCACTGTGTGCCTCTGTCTCTGTGTCTCTCTCTGTCTCTGTGTCTCTGTCTCTCTGTCTCTCTGTCTCTGTGTCTCTGTCTCTCTCTCTGTGTCTCTGCTCTCTCTCTGTGTCTCTCTCTCTGTGTCTCTCTGTCGCTCTGTCTCTCTCTCTCTGTGTCTCTCTGTCTCTGTGTCTCTCTGTCTCTGTGTCTCCGCGTCTCACCCAGGACTCTCTCTCCAAGACCTCCCAGCTCCATGTAGGCGTTCTGGAACGACTCCGTCTCTGTCTCTCTGTCTCTCTGTGTCTCTCTGTCTCTGTGTCTCTGTCTCTTTGTCTCTCTCTCTGTGTCTCTCTGTGTCTCTGTGTCTCTCTGTGTCTCTCTGTCTCTGTGTCTCTGTGTCTCTGTGTCTCTCTGTGTCTCTCTGTCTCTGTGTCTCTGTGTCTCTGTGTCTCCGCGTCTCACCCAGGACTCTCTCTCCAAGACCTCCCAGCTCCATGTAGGCGTTCTGGAACGACTCCTTCTCTCTGTGTCTCTGTGTCTCTCTGTCTCTCTGTGTCTCTGTCTCTGTGTCTCTCTCTCTATCTGTGTCTCTGTGTCTGTGTCTCACCCAGGACTCTCTCTCCAAGACCTCCCAGCTCCATGTAGGCGTTCTGGAACGACTCCGTCTCTGTCTCTGTGTCTCTCTGTGTCTCTCTCTGTGTCTCTCTGAGTGTCTGTCTCTCTGTCTCTGTGTCTGTGTCTCACCCAGGACTCTCTCTTCAAGACCTCCCAGCTCCATGTAGGCGTTCTGGAACGACTCCGTCTCTCTCTCTGTGTCTCTCTGTGTCTCTGTCTCTCTCTCTCTGTGTCTCTCTGTCTCTCTCTGTCTCTCTCTCTGTGTCTCTCTGTCTGTCTGTCTCTCTCTGTCTGTGTCTCTCTGTCTCTCTCTCTGAGTGTCTCTCTGTGTCTGTGTCTCACCCAGGACTCTCTCTCCGAGACCTCCCAGCTCCATGTAGGCGTTCTGGAACGACTCCTTCTCTCTCTCTGTGTCTCTCTGTGTCTCTGTGTCTCTCTGTGTCTCTCTGTGTCTCTCTCTGTGTCTCTCTCTCTGCGTCTCACCCAGGACTCTCTCTCTCCGAGACCTCCCAGCTCCATGTAGGCGTTCTGGAACGACTCTGTCTGTCTCTCTGTGTCTCTCTGTGTCTCTGTCTCTCTCTCGGTGTCTCTCTGTCTCTCTGTCTCTCTCTGTCTGTGTCTCTCTGTCTCTCTCTGAGTGTCTCTCTGTGTCTGTGTCTCACCCAGGACTCTCTCTCCAAGACCTCCCAGCTCCATGTAGGCGTTCTGGAACGACTCCGTCTCTGTCTCTGTCTCTCTGTGTCTCTCTCTCTCTCTGTGTCTCTATCTGTGTCTCTCTCTCTCTCTGTGTCTCTCTGTGTCTCTCTCTATCTCTCTGTGTGTCTCTGTCTCTGTGTCTGTGTCTCTGTGTCTCACCCAGGACTCTCTCTCCGAGACCTCCCAGCTCCATGTAGGCGTTCTGGAACGACTCCTTCTCTCTCCCTGTGTCTCTCTCTATCTCTCTGTGTCTCTGTCTCTGTGCCTCTCTCTCTCTGTCTCTCTCTCTCTGTGTCTCTCTGTGTCTCACCCAGGACTCTCTCTCCGAGACCTCCCAGCTCCATGTAGGCGTTCTGGAACGACTCCGTCTCTCTCTCTGTGTCTCTCTGTCTCTCTGTCTGTGTCTCTGTGTCTGTGTCTCACCCAGGACTCTCTCTCCGAGACCTCCCAGCTCCATGTAGGCGTTCTGGAACGACTCCGTCTCTCTCTCTGTGTCTCTCTGTGTCTCTATCTGTGTCTCTTTCTCTCTCTCTGTCTCTCTGTGTCTCTATCTGTGTCTCTGTCTCTGTGTCTCACCCAGGACTCTCTCTCCGAGACCTCCCAGCTCCATGTAGGCGTTCTGGAACGACTCTGTCTGTCTCTCTGTGTCTCTCTGTGTCTCTGTCTCTCTCTCTGTGTCTCTCTGTCTCTCTGTCTCTCTCTGTCTGTGTCTCTCTGTCTCTCTCTCTGAGTGTCTCTCTGTGTCTGTGTCTCACCCAGGACTCTCTCTCCGAGACCTCCCAGCTCCATGTAGGCGTTCTGGAACGACTCCTTCTCTCTCTCTGTGTCTCTATCTGTGTCTCTCTCTCTCTCTCTCTGTGTCTCTCTGTGTCTCTCTCTATCTCTCTGTGTGTCTCTGTCTCTGTGTCTGTGTCTCTGTGTCTCACCCAGGACTCTCTCTCCGAGACCTCCCAGCTCCATGTAGGCGTTCTGGAACGACTCCATCTCTCTCTCTGTGTCTCTCTCTGTGTCTCTCTCTCTCTGTGTCTCTGTGTCTCTGTGTCTCTCTCTCTGTGTCTCTGTGTCTCTCTCTCTCTGTGTCTCTGTGTCTCCGTGTCTCACCCAGGACTCTCTCTCCGAGACCTCCCAGCTCCATGTAGGCGTTCTGGAACGACTCCGTCTCTCTCTCTCTGTGTCTCTCTGTGTCTCTATCTGTGTCTCTTTCTCTCTCTCTGTGTCTCTCTCTGTGTCTCTCTCTCTGTGTCTCACCCAGGACTCTCTCTCCGAGACCTCCCAGCTCCATGTAGGCGTTCTGGAACGACTCCGTCTCTCTCTCTGTGTCTCTCTGTCTCTCTCTGTCTCTCTGTCTCTCTCTCTCTGTGTCTCTCTCTGTGTCTCTCTCTGTCTCTCTGTCTCTCTCTCTACGTCTCTCTGTCTCTCTCTGAGTGTCTCTCTGTGTCTGTGTCTCACCCAGGACTCTCTCTCCAAGACCTCCCAGCTCCATGTAGGCGTTCTGGAACAACTCCGTCTCTGTCTCTGTCTCTCTGTGTCTCTCTCTCTCTGTGTCTCTATCTGTGTCTCTCTCTCTCTCTGTGTCTCTCTGTGTCTCTCTCTATCTCTCTGTGTGTCTCTGTCTCTGTGTCTGTGTCTCTGTGTCTCACCCAGGACTCTCTCTCCGAGACCTCCCAGCTCCATGTAGGCGTTCTGGAACGACTCCTTCTCTCTCTCTGTCTCTCTCTGTCTCTCTCTCTCTGTGTCTCTATCTGTGTCTCTCTCTCTCTCTGTGTCTCTCTGTGTCTCTCTCTATCTCTCTGTGTGTCTCTGTGTCTGTGTCTCTGTGTCTCACCCAGGACTCTCTCTCCAAGACCTCCCAGCTCCATGTAGGCGTTCTGGAACGACTCCTTCTCTCTCTCTGTGTCTCTCTGTCTCTCTGTCTGTGTCTCTGTGTCTCTGTGTCTGTGTCTCTCTCTCTCTCTCTGTGTCTCTCTCTCTGTGTCTCACCCAGGACTCTCTCTCCGAGACCTCCCAGCTCCATGTAGGCGTTCTGGAACGACTCCTTCTCTCTCTCTGTGTCTCTGTGTCTGTGTCTCTGTGTCTCTCTGTCTCTGTGTCTCACCCAGGACTCTCTCTCCAAGACCTCCCAGCTCCATGTAGGCGTTCTGGAACGACTCCTTCTCTCTCTCTCTCTCTCTGTCTCTCTCTGTCTCTCTCTCTGTGTCTCTCTGTGCCTCTCTGTCTCTGTGTCTGTGTCTCTGTGTCTGTGTCTCACCCAGGACTCTCTCTCCAAGACCTCCCAGCTCCATGTAGGCGTTCTGGAACGACTCCTTCTCTGTCTCTCTGTGTCTCTCTGTGTCTCTGTCTCTCTCTCTCTGTGTCTCTCTCTCTCTGTGTCTCTCTGTCTCTCTGTCTCTCTCTCTCTACGTCTCTCTGTCTCTCTCTGAGTGTCTCTGTGTCTCTGTGTCTCACCCAGGACTCTCTCTCCGAGACCTCCCAGCTCCATGTAGGCGTTCTGGAACGACTCCTTCTCTCTCCCTGTGTCTCTGTCTCTCTCTCTGTGTCTCTCTGTCTCTGTGTCTGTGTCTCTCTCTCTGTCTCTCTCTGAGTGTCTCTCTCTCTCTGCGTCTCACCCAGGACTCTCTCTCCGAGACCTCCCAGCTCCATGTAGGCGTTCTGGAACGACTCCTTCTCTCTCTCTGTGTCTCTCTGTCTCTCTGTCTCTCTCTCTGTGTCTCTCTGTCTCTCTCTGTCTGTGTGTCTCTCTCTCTCTCTCTGCGTCTCACCCAGGACTCTCTCTCCGAGACCTCCCAGCTCCATGTAGGCGTTCTGGAACGACTCCTTCTCTCTCTCTGTGTCTCTCTCTCTCTCTGTGTCTGTGTCTCTCTCTCTGTGTCTCTCTGCGTCTCACCCAGGACTCTCTCGCCGAGACCTCCCAGCTCCATGTAGGCGTTCTGGAACGACTCCTTCTCTCTCTCTGTGTCTCTCTGTGTCTCTATCTGTGTCTCTTTCTCTCTCTCTGTCTCTCTGTGTCTCTATCTGTGTCTCTCTCTCTGTGTCTCTCTGTCTCTGTGTCTCTCTCTCTCTCTCTGCGTCTCACCCAGGACTCTCTCGCCAAGACCTCCCAGCTCCAGTGTAGGCGTTCTGGAACGACTCCGTCTCTGTCTCTGTCTCTCTGTGTCTCTCTCTGTGTCTCCGCGTCTCACCCAGGACTCTCTCTCCGAGACCTCCCAGCTCCATGTAGGCGTTCTGGAACGACTCCTTCTCTGTCTCTCTGTGTCTCTCTGTGTCTCTGTCTCTCTCTCTGTGTCTCTGTGTCTCTCTCTCTGTGTCTCTGTGTCTCACCCAGGACTCTCTCTCCGAGACCTCCCAGCTCCATGTAGGCGTTCTGGAACGACTCCTTCTCTCTCTGTGTCTCTGTGTCTCTATCTGTGTCTCTCTGTCTCTCTCTCTGTGTCTCTGTCTCTCTCTCTCTGTCTCTCTCTCTGTCTCTGCTCTCTCTCTGTCTCTCTGTGTCTCTATCTGTCTCTCTCTCTCTGTGTCTCTTTGTCTCTGTGTCTCTCTGTGTCTCTCTCTCTGCGTCTCACCCAGGACTCTCTCTCCAAGACCTCCCAGCTCCATGTAGGCGTTCTGGAACGACTCCTTCTCTCTCTCTGTGTCTCTCTGTGTCTCTATCTGTGTCTCTTTCTCTCTCTCTGTGTCTCTCTCTGTGTCTCTATCTGTGTCTCTCTCTCTGTGTCTCTCTGTCTCTGTGTCTCTCTCTCTCTCTCTCTGCGTCTCACCCAGGACTCTCTCTCCTAGACCTCCCAGCTCCATGTAGGCGTTCTGGAACGACTCCTTCTCTCTCTCTGTGTCTCTCTCTCTCTGTGTCTCTCTGTGTCTGTGTCTCACCCAGGACTCTCTCTCCGAGACCTCCCAGCTCCATGTAGGCGTTCTGGAACGACTCCTTCTCTCTGTGTCTCTCTCTCTGTGTCTCTGTGTCTCACCCAGGACTCTCTCTCCGAGACCTCCCAGCTCCATGTAGGCGTTCTGGAACGACTCCTTCTCTCTCTCTGTGTCTCTCTCTGTGTCTGTGTCTCTGTGTCTCACCCAGGACTCTCTCTCCGAGACCTCCCAGCTCCATGTAGGCGTTCTGGAACGACTCCTTCTCTCTCTCTGTGTCTCTCTCTGTGTCTGTGTCTCTGTGTCTCACCCAGGACTCTCTCTCCCAGACCTCCCAGCTCCATGTAGGCGTTCTGGAACGACTCCTTCTCTCTCTCTGTGTCTCTCTGTGTCTCTGTCTCTCTCTCTGTGTCTCTCTGTGTCTCTGTGTCTGTGTCTCACCCAGGACTCTCTCTCCGAGACCTCCCAGCTCCATGTAGGCGTTCTGGAACGACTCCTTCTCTCTCTCTGTGTCTCTCTGTGTCTCTCTCTGTGTCTCACCCAGGACTCTCTTTCCGAGACCTCCCAGCTCCATGTAGGCGTTCTGGAACGACTCCTTCTCTCTCTCTGTGTCTCTCTGTGTCTCTCTCTATCTCTCTGTGTCTCTCTGTGTCTCACCCAGGACTCTCTCTCCGAGACCTCCCAGCTCCATGTAGGCGTTCTGGAACGACTCCTTCTCTCTCTCTGTGTCTCTCTGTGTCTCTGTCTCTCTCTCTGTGTCTCTCTGTCTCTGTGTCTCTCTCTCTCTCTCTCTGCGTCTCACCCAGGACTCTCTCTCCGAGACCTCCCAGCTCCATGTAGGCGTTCTGGAACGACTCCTTCTCTCTCTCTGTGTCTCTCTCTCTGTGTCTCTCTCTCTGTGTCTCTCTGTGTCTCTATCTGTGTCTGTGTCTCTGCGTCTCACCCAGGACTCTCTCTCCGAGACCTCCCAGCTCCATGTAGGCGTTCTGGAACGACTCCTTCTCTCTCTGTGTCTCTCTGTGTCTCTATCTGTGTCTCTCTGTGTCTGTGTCTCACCCAGGACTCTCTCTCCAAGACCTCCCAGCTCCATGTAGGCGTTCTGGAACGACTCCTTCTCTGTCTCTCTGTGCCTCTCTGTCTCTGTGTCTGTGTCTCTGTGTCTCTGTGTCTCACCCAGGACTCTCTCTCCGAGACCTCCCAGCTCCATGTAGGCGTTCTGGAACGACTCCTTCTCTGTCTCTCTGTGCCTCTCTGTCTCTGTGTCTGTGTCTCTGTGTCTCTGTGTCTCACCCAGGACTCTCTCTCCGAGACCTCCCAGCTCCATGTAGGCGTTCTGGAACGACTCCTTCTCTCTCTCTGTCTCTCTGTGTCTCTATCTGTGTCTCTTTCTCTCTCTCTCTGTCTCTCTCTCTGTCTCTCTCTCTGTGTCTCTCTGTCTCTGTGTCTCTCTCTCTGTGTCTCTGTGTCTCACCCAGGACTCTCTCGCCGAGACCTCCCAGCTCCATGTAGGCGTTCTGGAACGACTCCTTCTCTCTCTCTGTGTCTCTCTGTGTCTCTATCTGTGTCTCTGTGTCTGTGTCTCACCCAGGACTCTCTCTCCGAGACCTCCCAGCTCCATGTAGGCGTTCTGGAACGACTCCTTCTCTCTCTCTGTGTCTCTCTGTCTCTCTCTCTCTATCTCTCTGTCTCTCTCTCTGTGTCTGTGTCTGTGTCTCACCCAGGACTCTCTCTCCGAGACCTCCCAGCTCCATGTAGGCGTTCTGGAACGACTCCTTCTCTCTCTCTCTGTGTCTCTCTCTCTGTGTCTCTCTGTGTCTCTCTCTCTCTCTCTGTGTCTGTGTCTCTCTCTCTGTGTCTCTCTGTCTCTCTCTCTGTCTCTGTCTCTGTGTCTCACCCAGGACTCTCTCTCCGAGACCTCCCAGCTCCATGTAGGCGTTCTGGAACGACTCCTTCTCTCTCTCTGTGTCTCTGTCTCTCTGTCTCTGTGTCTGTGTCTCACCCAGGACTCTCTCTCCGAGACCTCCCAGCTCCATGTAGGCGTTCTGGAACGACTCCTTCTCTCTCCCCGTGTCTCTGTCTCTCTCTCTCTGTGTCTCTGTGTCTCTGTGTCTCTGCATCTCACCCAGGACTCTCTCTCCGAGACCTCCCAGCTCCATGTAGGCGTTCTGGAACGACTCCTTCTCTCTCTCTGTCTCTCTCTGTGTCTCTCTGTGTCTCTCTCTCTGTGTCTCACCCAGGACTCTCTCTCCGAGACCTCCCAGCTCCATGTAGGCGTTCTGGAACGACTCCTTCTCTCTCTCTGTGTCTCTCTGTGTCTCTCTCTATCTCTCTGTGTCTCTCTCTATCTGTGTCTCTGTCTCTGTGTCTCTCTCTGTGTCTCACCCAGGACTCTCTCTCCGAGACCTCCCAGCTCCATGTAGGCGTTCTGGAACGACTCCTTCTCTTTCTCTGTGTCTCTCTGTGTCTCTATCTGTGTCTCTGTGTCTGTGTCTCACCCAGGACTCTCTCTCCGAGACCTCCCAGCTCCATGTAGGCGTTCTGGAACGACTCCTTCTCTCTCTCTGTCTCTCTCTGTGTCTCTATCTGTGTCTCTTTCTCTCTCTCTCTGTCTCTCTCTCTGTCTCTCTCTCTGTGTCTCTCTGTCTCTGTGTCTCTCTGTCTCTGTGTCTCTGCGTCTCACCCAGGACTCTCTCTCCGAGACCTCCCAGCTCCATGTAGGCGTTCTGGAACGACTCCTTCTCTCTCTCTGTGTCTCTCTGTGTCTCTATCTGTGTCTCTTTCTCTCTCTCTGTCTCTGTGTCTCTCTCTCTCTGTGTCTGTGTCTCACCCAGGACTCTCTCTCCGAGACCTCCCAGCTCCATGTAGGCGTTCTGGAACGACTCCTTCTCTGTCTCTCTCTCTCTCTCTGTGTCTCTCTCTGTGTCTCTGTCTCTCTGTCTCTGTGTCTGCGTCTCACCCAGGACTCTCTCTCCGAGACCTCCCAGCTCCATGTAGGCGTTCTGGAACGACTCCTTCTCTGTCTCTCTCTCTCTCTGTGTCTCTGTCTGTGTCTCTCTCTCTCTGTGTCTCTCTGTGTCTCTCTGTGTCTCTGTGTCTCTCTGTGTCTCTCTCTCTGTGTCTCACCCAGGACTCTCTCTCCGAGACCTCCCAGCTCCATGTAGGCGTTCTGGAACGACTCCTTCTCTCTCTCTACGTCTCTGTGTCTCTCTCTGAGTGTCTCTCTGTGTCTGCGTCTCACCCAGGACTCTCTCTCCGAGACCTCCCAGCTCCATGTAGGCGTTCTGGAACGACTCCTTCTCTCTCTCTACGTCTCTGTGTCTCTCTCTGAGTGTCTCTCTGTGTCTGCGTCTCACCCAGGACTCTCTCTCCGAGACCTCCCAGCTCCATGTAGGCGTTCTGGAACGACTCCGTCTCTGTCTCTGTGTCTCTCTCTATCTCTGTGTCTCTCTGTCTCTCTCTCTGTGTCTCTGTGTCTGTCTCTCTCTCTCTGTCTCTGTGTCTCTCTCTCTCTCTCTCTGTGTCTCACCCAGGACTCTCTCTCCGAGACCTCCCAGCTCCATGTAGGCGTTCTGGAACGACTCCTTCTCTCTCTCTGTGTCTCTCTGTGTCTCTATCTGTGTCTCTGTGTCTGTGTCTCACCCAGGACTCTCTCTCCGAGACCTCCCAGCTCCATGTAGGCGTTCTGGAACGACTCCTTCTCTCTCTCTGTCTCTCTCTGTGTCTCTATCTGTGTCTGTGTCTCTATCTGTGTCTCTTTCTCTCTCTCTGTCTCTGTGTCTCTCTGTGTCTCTGTCTCTGTGTCTCACCCAGGACTCTCTCTCCGAGACCTCCCAGCTCCATGTAGGCGTTCTGGAACGACTCCTTCTCTCTCTCTGTGTCTCTCTGTGTCTCTCTCTGTGTCTCTCTCTGTGTCTCTGTGTCTCTCTCTCTGTGTCTCTCTCTCTCTGTGTCTGTGTCTCTCTCTCTGTGTCTCTCTGTGTCTCTCTCTGAGTGTCTCTGTGTCTGTGTCTCACCCAGGACTCTCTCTCCGAGACCTCCCAGCTCCATGTAGGCGTTCTGGAACGACTCCTTCTCTCTGTGTCTCTCTCTCTCTCTCTCTGTGTCTCTCTCTCTGTGTCTCTCTGTGTCTGTGTCTGCGTCTCACCCAGGACTCTCTCTCCGAGACCTCCCAGCTCCATGTAGGCGTTCTGGAACGACTCCGTCTCTCTCTCTCTGTGTCTCTCTCTCTGTGTCTCTCTCTGTGTCTCTTTCTCTCTCTCTGTGTCTCTCTCTCTGTGTCTCTCTCTGTGTCTCTCTGTCTCTCTCTGTATCTCTCTCTCTGTGTCTCTCTCTCTCTGTGTCTCTCTGTGTCTCTATCTGTGTCTCTGTGTCTCTGCGTCTCACCCAGGACTCTCTCTCCGAGACCTCCCAGCTCCATGTAGGCGTTCTGGAACGACTCCTTCTCTCTCTCTGTGTCTCTCTCTCTCTGTGTCTCTCTCTCTCTGTGTCTCTCTCTCTCTGTGTCTCTGCGTCTCACCCAGGACTCTCTCTCCGAGACCTCCCAGCTCCATGTAGGCGTTCTGGAACGACTCCTTCTCTCTCTCTGTGTCTCTCTCTGTGTCTCTCTCTGTCTCTCTGTGTCTCTCTGTCTCTCTGTCTCTCTCTCTCTGTGTCTCTCTGTCTCTGTCTCTCTCTCTGTGTCTCTGTGTCTCACCCAGGACTCTCTCTCCGAGACCTCCCAGCTCCATGTAGGCGTTCTGGAACGACTCCTTGAGCTCAGGATCTAACGGCTGCTCTCGACCCTGCATCAAAATGTTGCAGCAGCGGTCGAGAATCCGCTCGGGAGCGCCCTTCATGACCAGCAGGTAGCGGGGGTCCGACTGGTCCTCCGTCTCGTGGATAGACAGCTGGCCAGACACGCAGGGAGACAGGCAGGGGGACAGGGAGACGGTGAGAGAGAGACACAGAGACAGGGAGAGAGACAGGGAGAGAGACAGGGAGAGAGACAGGGAGATGGTGAGAGAGACAGGGAGAGAGACAGGGAGATGGTGAGAGAGACAGGGAGATGGTGAGAGAGACAGGGATATGGTGAGAGAGATAGGGAGAGACAGGGAGAGAGACAGGGAGATGGTGAGAGAGACAGGGAGAGAGACAGGGAGACAGGGAGAGAGACAGGGAGATGGTGAGAGAGACAGGGAGAGAGACAGGGAGATGGTGAGAGAGACAGGGAGATGGTGAGAGAGACAGGGATATGGTGAGAGAGATAGGGAGAGACAGGGAGAGAGACAGGGAGATGGTGAGAGAGACAGGGAGAGAGACAGGGAGACAGGGAGAGAGACAGGGAGATGGTGAGAGAGACAGGGAGAGAGACAGGGAGATGGTGAGAGAGACAAAGAGACAGGGAGAGAGACAGGGATATGGTGAGAGAGACAGGGAGACAGGGAGAGAGACAGGGAGAGAGACAGGGAGATGGTGAGAGAGACAGCGAGATGGTGAGAGAGACAGGGAGATGGTGAGAGAGACAGGGAGACAGGGAGAGAGACAGGGAGATGGTGAGAGAGACAGGGAGATGGTGAGAGAGACAGGGAGATGGTGAGAGAGACAAAGAGACAGGGAGAGAGACAGGGAGAGAGACAGGGAGACGGTGAGAAAGACACAGAGACAGGGAGAGAGACAGGGAGATGGTGAGAGAGACAGGGATATGGTGAGAGAGACAGGGAGATGGTGAGAGAGACAGGGAGAGAGACAGGCAGACGGTGAGAGAGACACAGAGACAGGGAGAGAGACAGGGAGAGACAGGGAGATGGTGAGAGAGACAGGGAGAGAGACAGGGAGATGGTGAGAGAGACAGGGAGACAGGGAGAGAGACAGGGAGAGACAGGAAGACAGGGAGAGAGACAGGGAGGGAGACAGGGAGAGAGACAGGGAGAGAGACAGAGAGACAGGGAGATGGTGATAGACAGGAAGAGAGACAGGGAGAGAGACAGAGAGAGACAGGCAGAAAGACAGAGAGAGAGACAGAGAGATGGTGAGAGACAGGGAGAGAGACAGGGAGAGAGAGACAGAGAGAGAGACAGGTAGAGAGACAGAGAGAGACAGGGAGATGGTGAGAGACAGAGACAGGGAGAGACAGGGACAGGGAGAGAGACAGGGTGAGACACAGGGAGATGGAGAGACACACAGAGAGAGACAGAGAGAGAGAGAGAGACAGAGAGCATGAGAGTGAGTGAGAGACAGAGTGACTGTGTGAGTTTGTGTGTCTATGTGTATGTCTGCGTGTCTGTGTGTGTGCATCTGTGTGTGTGTGTCTCTGTGTATGTCTGTGTGTCTGTGTGTCTCTGTGTATGTCTGTGTGTCTGTGTGTGTCCGGCAAAACAACCCCCTACCTCCTCGCGGTGCCGGACGGGCAACTCTGTCGTGGACAATGCTGTGGGGGGAGGGCCAATTTTGATTGGCTCCTCCCCTCATGGCGTCTGTGTCCACCACAGGGGCTAAACGGGGGCTCTGGACGGGTGCGAGGGGCTGGTAACCCCTCCACCTTCAATTAATTACCACGAAACCACGACTGAAATATCTAACTAATAAGCTTGTGCCGGAGGCCCCGGGGGGACAGGCGTCTATGACGTCTCCTGGCCAAACCCCAATTGGCGGAGCCAGGAGATTGAATCTCTACCCTCGGGGCTCCTCCAGAAACAACGAAAAGCCACTTCGTGTGGCCACGTGGAATGTTCGAACGCTCACTGCGGAGGAGAGGCTGCCGCTCCTCTGTCGGGAGCTGGACCGGTACCGCCTGGATCTCTGTGGCATTCAGGAGGTCCGGTGGACCGGTTCTGGCTCCTGCCACTATGAGGGGATGGACAGTCCTCTACTCGGGGCAGCAGACTGCCAAACAACAGGGTGTGGGTCTTCTTTTGAACAAAAGAATGAAGGGGGCGTGGGAGCGTGGCGGTGAGGTGTGGGAAGCTGTAAGCCCCAGGCTACTTTGGGCTCGCCTTCCCATCAACCGGAGGCGAGGAATGGTGGTCGTGGTTACTTATGCCCCCACCGAAGATGAACATCCGTGGAGGGATGCAGGCACTCACTCATTCACTCACTGTGAGCGTGTGAGTGTGTGAGTGAGTGAGTGAGCGTGCAAGTGAGTGTGTGAGTGAGTGGGTGAGTAAGTGGGTGAGTGAGTGAGTGTGTGAGTGAGTGTGTAAGTGGGTGAGTGAGTGAGTGTGTGAGTGAGTGTGTGAGTGAGTGGGTGAGTGGGTGAGTGTGTGAGTGAGTGGGTGTGAGTGAGTGTGAGTGAGTGAGTGTGTGAGTGAGTGAGTGTGTGAGTGACTGAGTGAGTGTGTGAGTGATTGAGCGTATGAGTGTGTGAGAGATTGAGTGATTGTGAGTGAGTGTGTGTCAGAGTAAGTGAGTGAGTGAGTGACTGAGTGAGTGAGCGTGTGAGTGAGTGAGTGACTGAGTGAGTGACTGAGTGAGTGACTGAGTGAGTGACTGTGTGAGTGAGTGAGTGACTGAGTGAGTGAGTGAGTGACTGAGTGAGTGAGTGAATGACTGAGTGTGTAAGTGAATGACTGAGTGAGTGAGTGACTGAGTGACTGAGTGAGTGAGTGAGTCAGTGAATGACTGAGTGACTGAGTGAGTGAGTGAGTGACTGAGTGAGTGACTGAGTGTGAGACAGAGTGAGTGATCGCCAGGCGTGACCAGAGTGGTGAAGTATGGCTGTCCACCTGGTACTTGTTGGTGGAGTTGAAGGGGATTTCGGCCACTTTGTGATTCTTTTCCCGCATCTCCTTCACGGAGCCCATGCAAACCTCGATACACTTGAGGAGTGCAGACTCACTCGCATCACCAGCTACGTCTCGCTACGTAGACACACACAGAGACACACAGTGAGACAGAGACACTGTGAGACAGAGACACAGAGAGAGACACACACAGAGAGAGACACAGAGACACATAGAGACACACAGAGACACAGTGAGAGACACAGAGACACAGAGACACGCAGAGACAGAGAGAGACACAGAGACACACACAGAGAGAGACACAGAGAGACAGAGAGAGACACAGAGACACACAGTAAGACACACAGAGACACAGAGAGATACACTTGAGGAGTGCAGACTGACTCGCATCACCAGCCACGTCTCGCTACGTAGAGACACACAAAGACACACAGTGAGACACAGTGAGACAGTGAGACAGAGAGAGACACAGAGAGACACAGAGAGACAGAGAGAGAGACACACAGAGAGACACAGAGACACACAGAGAGAGACACAGAGAGACACAGAGACCTCGATACACTTGAGGAGTGTAGACTTACTCGCATCACCAGCCACGTCTCGCTACGTAGAGACACACAGAGACACACAGTGAGACACAGTGAGACAGAGAGAGACACAGAGAGACACAGAGAGACAGAGAGAGAGACACAGAGACACACAGAGAGAGACACAAAGAGAGACACAGAGACCTCGATACACTTGAGGAGTGTAGACTTACTCGCATCACCAGCCACGTCTCGCTACGTAGACACACACAGAGAGACACACAGAGACACAGAGACACTGTGAGACAGAGACACAGAGAGAGACACACACAGAGAGAGACACACAGAGACACAGAGAGACACAGAGACCTCGATACACTTGAGGAGTGTAGACTTACTCGCATCACCAGCCACGTCTCGCTACGTAGACACAGAGACACACTGTGAGACAGAGACACTGTGAGACAGAGACAGTGAGACACACAGAGACACATAGAGACACAGAGAAACACAGAGAGACACAGAGAGACACAGAGACACAGAGAGACACACAGAGACACAGTGAGACAGAGAGACACACAGAGAGACAGAGAGAGACACAGAGACACACAGTAAGACACACACAGAGACACAGAGAGATACACTTGAGGAGTGCAGACTGACTCGCATCACCAGCCACGTCTCGCTACGTAGACACAGAGAGAGACACACAGAGACACAGTGAGACACACAGAGACACAGTGAGACAGGGAGACAGAGAGAGACAGAGAGAGAGAGACACAGAGACACACACAGAGAGAGACACAGAGAGACAGAGAGAGACACAGAGACACACAGTAAGACACACAGAGACACAGAGAGACACACAGGGAGACACAAAGAGACACAAAGACACACAGTGAGACACAGTGAGACAGTGAGACAGAGAGAGACACAGAGAGACACAGAGAGACAGAGAGAGAGACACACAGAGAGACACAGAGACACAGAGAGAGAGACACACAGAGAGACACAGAGAGATACACTTGAGGAGTGTAGACTTACTCGCATCACCAGCCACGTCTCGCTACGTAGACACAAAGACACACAGTGAGACAGAGACACTGTGAGACACAGTGAGACAGTGAGACACAGTGAGACACAGAGACACACACACAGGGAGACACACACACAGAGACACACAGTGACACAGTGAGACACACAGGGAGACAGAAAGAGAGACACACAGAGAGACACAGAGACACACAGAGAGACATAGAGAGAGACACACAGAGACACACAGAGAGACAGAGAGAGACACAGAGACACACAGTAAGACACACACAGAGACACAGAGAGATACACTTGAGGAGTGCAGACTCAGTTGCATCACCAGCCACGTCTCTCTAAGTACACACAGAGAGACACAGTGAGACACACGCAGAGACACAGAGACATACACAGAGAGAGACACACACAGAGAGAGACAGAGAGATACAGAGAGACACAGAGAGAGACACACACAGAGACACAGAGAGAGAGAGACACAGAGACACAGTGAGAGAGATACAGAGACAAAGAGAGACACAGAGACACACACACACACAGAGACACAGAGACACAGAGAGCCACACACAGATACACAGAGACAGAGAGAGAGAGAGACACAGATACACAGAGAGAGACACAGAGACACAAAGAGACACACACAGAGAGAGACAGAGAGAGACAGACACACACAGAGAGACAGAGAGACACACAGAGAGAGAGACACAGAGAGAGACAGAGAGAGAGACACAGAGAGACACAGAAAGAGACAGAGAGACACTTAGAGACACAGAGAGACACTGAGACAGAGAGACACACAGAGAGAGACAGAGAGACCAAGAGACAGAGAGAGACAAAGAGATGGTGATGGTGATGACGGTGATGTTGATGGTGATGATGGTGATGGTGATGATGATGTTGATTTTGATGATGATGGTGATGATGGTGGTGATGTTGATGACGATGATGATGGTGGTGATGATGATGATGGTGGTGATGTTGGTGATGATGATTATGATGGTGGTGATGTCGATGATGATGGTGGTGATGATGATGGTGGTGGTGGTGATGATGATGGTGGTGATGTTGATGGTGATGATGATGGTGGTGATGTTGATGGTGATGATGTTGATGGTGATGGTGGTGGTGATGGTGATGGTGGTGGTGATGATGGTGGTGATGAAGATGGTGAAGATGATGATGATGTTGATGTCGATGATGATGGTGGTGATGATGCTAGTGATGATGGTGATGATGGTGATATTGTTGATGACGATGATGATGCTGGTGATGATGATGATGATGGTGGTGATGTTGATGTCGTATTTATTCTACCTTGATGACGATGATGATGGTGCTGATGACAATTATGATGCTAGTGATGATGTTGATGTCGTGTTCATTCTACCTTGATGACGATGATGATGCTAGTGATGATGATGATGATGATGTTGATGTCGTGTTCATTCTACCTTGATGACGATGATGATGCTGGTGATGATGATGGTGATGTTGATGTCGTGTTCATTCTACCTTGAGGATGGGGAGTCCATCCTGGCCTCCCTTGAAGACGGCACGGTTGCAGAGAGACGCAACTCGAGCTAGGGCTGTCCATGTAGCAGAACTCTTGTCGAAGGCCAGGCCTAGAGACACAGAGAGACAGACACAGAGACACACAGAGACACACAGAGAGACAGAGACAGATAGAGACACACAGAGACACAGACACACACAGAGACACACAGACACACGGTTACAGAGAGACGCAACTCGAGCTAGGGCTGTCCATGTAGCAGAACTCTTGTCGAAGGCCAGGCCTAGACACAGAGAGACACACAGAGAGACACACAGAGAGACACACAGAGACACACAGACACACACAGACACACACAGAGACACACAGACACACAGAGACACACAGACACACACAGAGACACAGAGACACACACAGACACACAGAGACACACAGAGAGACACAGACACACACACAGACACACACAGACACACAGAGACACACAGAGACACGGTTACAGAGAGACGCAACTCGAGCTAGGGCTGTCCATGTAGCAGAACTCTTGTCGAAGGCCAGGCCTAGACACACACAGAGAGACACACAGTGAGACACACAGAGACACACAGAGACTAAGACCCACAGAGACACATAGAGACTCACAGAGACACACACAGAGACACAGGCACACAGAGACACACATAGACACACAGACACACAGAGACACTCACAGAGACACAGAGACACACAGACACACAGAGACTAAGATCCACAGAGACACATAGAGACTCACAGAGACACACACAGAGACACACAGACACATGGTTACAGAGAGACGCAACTCGAGCTAGGGCTGTCCATGTAGCAGAACTCTTGTCGAAGGCCAGGCCTAGAGACACAGAGAGACAGACACAGAGACACACAGAGACACACAGAGAGACAGAGACAGATAGAGACACACAGAGACACAGACACACACAGAGACACACAGAGACACGGTTACAGAGTGACGCAACTCGAGCTAGGGCTGTCCATGTAGCAGAACTCTTGTCAAA